>NW_018393639.1:40778-46881 GCF_900095145.1 Mus pahari | reverse complement strand
TTTTCTTTGATTGTTGTGCCCATGTTCTCTATGGAATCTTCTGCAGCTGAGATTCTCTCTTCTATCACTTGTATTCTATTGCTGAAGCTCACGTCTATGGTTCCTGATTTCTTTCCTAGGGTTTCTATCTCCAGAGTTGTCACACTTTGGGTTTTCTTTATTGCTTCTACTTCCCTTTTTAGGTCTTGGATGGTTTTGTTCAATTCCATCACCTGTTTGTTTGTGTTCTCCTCTCTTTCTTTAATGCCTTCTACCTCTTTAGAAGTATTCTCTTGTTTTTCTTTAAGGACTTTTACCTCTTTAGCAGCATTCTCCTGCATTTCTTTAAGTGAGTTATGAATGCCTTTCTTAAAGTCCTCTACCAGCATCATGAAGTATACTCTTAAATCTGATTCTTGCTTTTCGGGTGGTTTGGGGTATCCAGGACTGACTGAATTGGGAGTACTAGGTTCTGATGATGGTGAATGGTCTTGGTTTCTGTTAGTAAGATTCCTATGTTTGCCATTCGCCATCTGGTAATCTCTAGAGTTAGTTGTTATAGTTGTCTCTGGTTGGAGCTTGTTCCTCCTGTGATTCTGTTAGCCTCTGTCAGCAGTCCTGGGAGTCCAGCTCTCTCCTGAGTCTCAGTGGTCAGATTACTCTCCACAGGCATGCTCTCCTCTAGCAGGGAAGGTGCACAGAGGCCTGGTGTTCAGCTCTGCCTCCTGGCTGAAGATGTAGGCCCAAAACAGGGCCTACACCAGAAGATGTGTTTCCTCTGCAGTATACACACTCACCTGTACAGACTTGACACCAAGGGACCCTGGACACAATATGACTCTCTCACCTGCTCTGGCAGACACAGCCCTCACAGGTGGCCACCTTTCCTCTGGCGGAAAAGGTGCCCAAATATCTGGAGACTGCAACAGGGTCTGTCCCAAAGCTGTGTAGCTTCTGCAGTCCATACTCTCACCAGGGCAGACTGGAGCCTAGGTGAACAGGAGCAAAGATGGTTCTCTTACCAGCTCAGGCAGTGAGAGCCCTCCTGGGCAGACACCTCTCCTCTGGTGGGGAAGGTGCCAGTATGTCTGGAGCCAGAAACGGGGTCTGTCCCAGAAGCTGTGTCCCTTCTGCAGTCTGCCCTCTCCCTAGCAATGCACCAGAGCAAAGGTGGCTCTCTTACCAGCTCAGGCAGTGAGAACCCTCCCGGGCAGACACCTCTCCTCTGGCGGGCACATTCAGCTATTGAATGGAACACAGGACCCTCAGTGGAGGAGCTCGAAAGTACACAAGGAGCTGAAGGTATCTGCAACCCTAAATGTAGAACAACAATATGAACAACCCAGTACACCCAGAGCTTGTGTCTGTAGCTGCATATGTAGCAGAACATGGTTTAGTCAACCATCATTGGGAAGAGAGGCCCCCTTGGGCTTGCAAATTTATGACCCATCACAGGGGAATGCCAGGGTCAAGAAGTGGAGTGGGTTGGGAGAGGAGGAGGGGTGGGGGGAGGGTATAGGGAACTTTTGGGATAGCATTTGAAATGTAAATAAAGAAAATATCTAATAAAATAAAATAATAAGTTAAAAAAAGAAAACCTCTTACATAAAGTAAGAATACTAACTTTTCATTTATTAGAGAGCTGGAAGATCTTTGTCTTGTAACTTCATAGAATCCATGATAATTTCAAACTTGTGATAAGCCATGCAACATTCTCAAGGTATGTAATATATTCAGTGAGTTTATATTAGCTGACACTTACTACTTGCTAAAATCTTCTTTCCTCTCTAGATAAGAGGTTATCACAATAACCCAATGAATTAGCCAAGTTCATTGACCAATGTTTTGTGGGTTTGTGAAGGAACTTTAAAGAGGTTAATTGCCAAACTCAGAAGACACTAAAGATTAGGCAACAGGGCTGTGGCCAGATCTCTTCTACTTTACTGCTATCCCATATGCCACCTAAACTTCTGTGTTTAGAGTGATGCCTTCTGTCATTTATTGGGATTATTTGTGTTACCTGCTTAGAACTTGATAGGAGTCCAAGGTTGAAAGACAATTCTTGACAGATGGTCTTCTCCCTGGTCTCTGCTTCTGCTAATTATCTCATTTGAGATTTGATGTGAGATCACCAATAAATAACCCATATTCCCTAGAAATAGCTGAAGAAAGGATTTTTTTTCCAGTTATCACAAGTAAAAACTCACATATGTGATCCCTGCTACAGAAATAGAGTAGATTATTAAGAGTAAATTTGAGTTCTGTTGAGTTTTTGCATTCTGGCTTGTGATGGAAATCCTGTACAGAAATGAACACCTCACCTGTCTTAGAGTCCAGGATGCAGTGCAGGAGAGCATAAGAAGAAACAAGTTCTCAAGCTGTGACCCATCTTACCCAGCATCTCCTGTGGGTCAGCAGACTTCTAATGTCTGTGAGGAAGTAAGAGCATTAGCCCTCTCACATGAACAAGTGTGTCATGTGTAAGATTCAAGGGTTCAGAGAACACTTGAAGTTAATGTCCATTCTTTGTAGGCCATGTTTGAATATATGGTGATGCTTGAATAAGATTTAGTACAAGGAGAAATAACAATGAACTACAAAGTGCTCCTTCATTTTTCCAACATCACTGCAGTGTCTGTGGCTCACCTAGACCATCCACAGCCCTATTTCCCAAAGTCTCCTTTGGCAGTCACATGTGATATTGTATGAGGAACATTAAAAACCCTGAACACGCTCTATGAAAAGGTGGAACATCCTTAGTGGTGGCAATGGGTGGTAAGAAAGGTAACTCTATCTCAAGCACAGGATGTGGTAGGGATTTCACTAATGCCACTAAAACACAAAAGCTTGAGTTTTACAGATTTCAACTGAAAACAAGAAAACTCAGAAATATTATTAAAGGAAATCAAATACCAGGATGTTTGGAACCGCAAACAAAACTAGACAAAGAAAAATCTTAATCTTTAAGGAGCTTTTTAACATATGTTACAAAGAGACAATTTCTAGACTTATTGAACAGCAGCTAAAGATTAATTAGCAAAAATGTAGGCCTGGAAGGATGGCTCAGAGGTAGAGAATACTGGGTGGTCTTGTAGAAGATATAGGTTTAGTTATAACACCCACATAGGAGCTCATACCATTCTGGACCCCCAGTTCTAAGGGGTTGGGCCCTCTGCTCTCCACAGACAACAGACACACACATCCATTCAGTCTGGCTAATCACTTATAAAACAAAAATAAATAAATCTTTCTTTAAAAACGTAAAACAAATATGCCAACTACTCTCTCAGTGGAGCATTTGATCAAACACAAATGCACACACTTCTCGTGTCAAAGAGTGATAAAAATGTCCTGTTATAATACTGAAATATCAATTTTATCTATCAGATTGGATTGAGGAAGATAAGAAAAACATTATAGTACTTGTATCAATCTGCAGTAAAACCTTAAAATTCCAGCAGACAGTAAACTCACAAAGTATAAAACTCCTTTTCCCCCAAGGATCAATAAACCTAGTAGTATGTAAATGACTGTGTGCAATTCCACAGATAGAGGATTCTGGTCTCTGCCTTCTCTGGTGTCCATGAGTAGGTGTCTTTCCTCAAGTGAGACTGCTGATGCTACCAGGGCTTGGGAAGAAACAAAAAAGAGAACATAAAGCAATAGAAAATGAAAAGATGGTGCAGACCTAACTTTGCTGTACTTATAATGGGCATTCTTCTCTAAGAATGTATTGTGCTGGTTCAGCATTCTCTCTGGGACTTCAATGACCAGTTCTGTACAGGACACTGGTAGGAAGGGTACAATGTGAAAATATGTAATAAATATCTTTCACATTGCATTAGTGGCCTTTTGAGCATGCATACTTTAGAATGTGCTACTGAGATCAACTGTGTGATGATCAGGAAACACAATAATGTGTCTGAAATATAAGCTGTGCATCTTAACTCATAAATCAAAGTCTACAGATGTATTGAAGAGATCAAGTCCCATTATACATACATGTGTGTGTGTGTGTGTGTGAATTTTTATATGTGTGTAAAATACTGTCCTCGCTGCTTAGGAAACTATCATAAGAACAATATATAGAAATATTTTAACAAATGAATAGTATTAATTAACACATAAATATGAGCTGGCACATGTGACATGGGGACTCCATACAGTGACTGAGAACAGTGTGAAGTTCAGTAACTTTTGGTGTGTATGTACTGTGAGAAATGGGATGAAACATGTAGAGAACAGTCGTCATGTATGACGTGATGATACTTCTTAAGATTGGGAACTAGCTTATGACCCTCTCTACATTGTGGATGTCATTTCTTGTAGATCAGTACTCATTTTCTGAAGTAAAAATACAGCAGAATCTCAGAAATGTGGAATGCTGCATGACATGAGGGTCCCAAGTATGGAAATGCTCCTGGACAACACTCTTGTGTGATGTGTTCTGCCACTTTGGCTTCTACAGAACAACACACTCTAGCTTCAATCTGAGAAACGCTGTCTCTTAAACTCAATTGACTAGTGGCACAATAAGGCCATCTTACTATCTCTATAATGGCCCCAAGTAAGGGGTTCACAAAGCTACCCCTCATGAGGATAATAGATAATATCTGAATCATGCAAAGAACTGACTCTCCAGTCTACTTGGTCAAGGACTAATCCAGACTTTCTGAGAAGCATGGGCTACAAGTCCAAAACATAAAAATCCTTTGTTCCATGAGCTTAATAAATTAGGCAGTGCCCAGCTCTTTTCTTTCTTGACCACTGAGAGGTAAATACTCAAGCAGATGGGAAACAGGGGAAGATAGACAGGCCCATTCATCATTAACAATGGGAGGGGTGGTGTCACTGAACACACAGAGCAACATCATGATAGTAGCTTTGAGGACAGAGGAAGATCAAAGGGAACTTGAGGGTAACAGACTCTCCCAGTTCCCATCAATGAGTGCCTTCTCTGAGTGGGGACCCCTATCTGCCCTATAAATGCAGGCTGGGTCCTCATTCTCCACACATTGGGCTCCTGCTCACCAATCCTCCAGGTGACTCCCAGCCATGAAGACACTTGTCCTTCTCTCTGCCCTTGTCCTTCTGGCCTTCCAGGTCCAGGCTGATCCTATCCAAAACACAGATGAAGAGACTAAAGCTGAGGACCAGCCAGGGGAAGAGGACCAGGCTGTGTCTGTCTCCTTTGGAGACCCTGAAGGCTCTGCTCTTCAAGAAGAATGTGAGTACTGGTGCCCAGTGTGATGGATGTTTGCAGTCTCCTGAGGGAGGGATAAAGATGAGCTTTAGAATCCTGGTACAATAATGTGACTCCTTTGGCAACTCCATTTCAATTCCTTTTTATTCATAACAGTTGCAATGAGGGAACAGTAACTCTAATTGAATTTGTTTCTCAAAAGGCTTTTACTGTAGAAAAATACACGTGGGAATTTCAACAATCAGAGTACTCCAATATTCTGAGTAGATGCTTTTAAAACAGGACAAATCTTGGGTATTAGTAGAAAATTTTCTTTGTGTAAAGGAACTTTGAATCAATTTAAGAGTATAATAAAGTGTCTACATGATAACAAAAGGAACACAGAAATTACAGACACATCAGAATGGCTCTCAGGTACATGACCAATACCCCTGAAGTGTGTTATTGGTTGAGATGTCCATGCTGATGGCTGTACTGTGGCCAACACAGCACATTCATGCTTTATCACATATCCCCATAGGATCACATACTATTACATACAGCCAACTTTGAAACTTAATGCCTGATTCTTTTTGTGTCTCCAGCGTTGAGAGATCTGGTATGCTATTGTAGACAAAGAGGTTGCAAAGGAAGAGAACGCATGAATGGAAGGTGCAGCCATGGTTATTTATTGTACATGCTCTGCTGCCGCTGAACATGGAGACTGCAGAGGATAAGATGACCATGGGCTCTGATGCCACTGATGCTGGGTGTAGTGCTCTGCCTGCAGAGCCACTGTGGATCCGAACCAGAGCGCGGGAAATCCTGAAAAAAGGAACAGGGCTGCAAAGGAAAAATGGGGCCCTGTCAAAGGCGTTCTGATCAAGGCCCATATTTTATTGTTGGAACTGGCTTAAATACAAAGAAGAATTCCCAGCATGC
>NW_018393639.1:37106-39678 GCF_900095145.1 Mus pahari | reverse complement strand
AGAAACAGAATATAAGGGATTAGGAGAACATATTTTTCAGTACTTTACCAACTTTCCTTTGCCACTCAAAGTTTGTCAGATCATTTAAGAAACTTGCAGGTTGAGGAAAACATTCTCCATTCTAATGTTACCCAGATGTTCACCTTGCCATCTTCTTAATACTTGGACCCCTTAGGTGACAATGACCCTCTCCATACTCTCTTCAACTCTCTAGCCAAGGAACACATACCCTCACACTTACCCGTACCTAGATTCTCCCCAGTTTGGGTCTTAATCTAAAGCTCCTGGTTTGTAACCTATTGACTGCCTTCCTGCCTCCTGATGTGGAAGACCCTGGTTCTTTGAGAGTTTCCCTCAATAAAGCTGTGCTTGAGAGTCAGCTGAGAACAATGATACACAGGGTATACTGGGAACACATGTACCCAGCTCTTTTGTGATAGATACTCTTTGTTAGTAATGATCACATACCCCATGTGTGTTAGAGTGTTGGATTCAGGTTCAGGAAACACCCGCCTCAGTATTTTCACAGAAATTCTTGAGAACCATAAAGAGGAATTCTGATTAGCAAAACTGGTTGGTTCAGAAAATAAAGTGATGCCCTGGCTTTTGTTTCTCTTTCTTTTTCTCATAGCTCTCCTACAATGGCAGATAGAATGAAGGGCAGTTCTAGAAAGAATTTGTAGTTGGAAATCCTAGAAAAGTAAACACTTGCTAGTTTTTCTCATGTTCTAGCAATCACCAAGGCCATACATCCCACCCCAATACATCCCTCCACATGGACAGAGACCTGAACCACACTTGGGTTTCACACTAATCCTAAATACCCATTGTAGAAAACTGGATAAATAAAGAATAAGAAGTTATTCATCAAAGCACCCCAAATTGTACAGGACCTTATGCCACTTATCTAGGACATGTTTTCAGACTCATTCTTGAGAAACTAGGTGAAAAGATGAAGTCCTGACTTCGTCAATGCATTGACAAAGCCAAGGCTGATATTCAAAGTAATCCACACAAGTCACATATTCTCTCACTGTGTATGTACATGCACATGCTCTCCTCTCCTACTGCCCTGTAAGATACCATTACAAGAAGAAATGGTTTTCAAACAATGCACTCACATGCGTTCTAACTCATATTTATCATTTGGACATTGGTCAATGCTGTGAACACAGAGATGAGTGGTTCTCTGGGATATAAAGAGTTTATTGCAGAAAAACTCTCCAGCATGGTCTGCTAGTGGGTACTGGTGTCATGAAGGAGCCAAGAGCTGAGAACATGTATGCAGAGTACATCCATCCATTTGGGCTCAGGAGGGAGGCATCATCATCAACCTGTCTGAAGTAGAGTGGTTTTTGATGAAGGATGTTTGCAAACATTATAAACCAAAATAGATTTCCCCAATAAAGGTCCAAATAATAATTTCTATTCTACCATTATAAGGGCCTTGAGTTCTTTCCCTGTGCTTTCTCCCCACATCTTCTGGTTTATAAATTATTACAATTTAAATAGAGTCCATGATCTTTCAGTGTTTTCTGAATCCATAACACTGGGAGCTAGGATTTTTTAGAAAAAGGTTTTAAAATAATAACATTCTTATTCTTAAATTCAAGAGTCTTCACAAAGGCATACACCACATATTAGTTGAAAGCTGTCTTGTTCCTGGATTGTCACACCAAGCCAGAACAGTTCCCATGAAAGAGGTCCTTTACTGAAAATGGGGTTGAAATGGATAGAAAGAGAAAGATGGGTCAGAGACTCTGACTTTTATCTGGGCCTTGAAGAAGGTGACCCAGGTAATGGCATCCACAGGTAATGCAGGTGAGACATGCAGAGGGAGTGTGCAGTGGTTGCCATGGAAACAGACACATTAGGGTCCTTGGTGACTAGGGATGAAATCATCACTGCATTCATGGGCTCTCTGTAAACAGCTCCTGATACTAACACCAAATGTTAATGAAGTACATATAATAAGGATTTTCTAGAGGGGACTGAAGTGAAGACTTGAGGGTTCTTTGGAAAACCAATTGTGTTGGAAGGTGTTTTGCTGGGGAAAACACGGGTAAAACACTGAGGCAGACTCTTGAAGGAACATTTACCTGAAGCAGACACAGGAGAAAGGATGTTCTGCTAAAGCAAGCATGGGAAAGGCCATGTGATGAAGGATTTTTTGCTAACAACACACATTTATTGGTCCACCTTACATGGCATAGTTGACTTCCATTTGTTGGGACGCCATAGAGAGAAATGGACCAAAAAGTGTCTGGTGGTGTGCTCTGACTATTTTGCAGCTTTTGTGGACTGGGGCTAATCAGCAGAGTGATGTCAGCAAGTGTTCAACATGTGTTCAGGCAAGACACATGGAGGAAACATGGTATTTGGAGGTTATAAATAAGACACGAGGGACAGTGATGGGGGCTTAGCTAGGCTTGCTTATAGAGCTAACTGTGCAACTCTTGTTGGTCTCAAGGCTTCAGTGATCTTCATTTCCCTGAGAGCTGAGAACTCCTGGCATTCCTGCTGGTGCCTCCTGCTGACTCCTGATGTGGATGAGGCCTGGCTGTCTCTGCTG
>NW_018393639.1:31776-34256 GCF_900095145.1 Mus pahari | reverse complement strand
GAGAGAACACAAAAATGTCTAGATTACATGTGGAAGAGCATGTGGGGGAAGAGCAGCTCACCCCCAGGTCAGGAAAATTCGAAGCTGAGGGCAGGGTCTGCCAGGCAGAGACTGAGGAATCCTCAGAGAACCTGGCAACAAGATCTGCTTCAGTATGGAAAATATGCACCCAGTAACTTGTCCCATAGTCTGAAAACAAACACGTATGTATTTACATGAAATTGTGTGTGTGTGTCTTTCCTGAAATTTTTATGAATCTAGTTCCTTTTCTCTAGCTATCTTATGTCTATGCTGTGTTGCCATTCGCCTGTTCTTTGATCATATTATGGTTCTCTACCCAAGATATTCCTGGACAAGAGAAGTCTCAAATTTTTCTCAGACAGCTGCATCCTGGAGCCCTGAGGACTAACAGGAAAGTAACAGAGAAGAGGGTGAACATCTCCTGAAGGATGAAGGAGCATGAGCCAAGTGTGTGCAGAGTGAAGGCTAACTGGATGCAGAGGTCTCATGACCTGTTGTGCCAGTGAAATATTAGCAATGCCCCAAACACACAGAAGCCAATCAGATGCAATTCACAGCAAGGTCTTGATTCCATTCCAGCTAGCTCAGCATCCCCACCCCAAAGCATCACCATCATGCAGGATGGTTTTGGTGTGGAGAAACCTGAATGTTCATGGGGCAAATAAGCAGCAAACAGGGAATATGTGTGCACCCATCTACTTGGAAAGCTCCTATGGCCTTTACCATCATTGGCTGCTGCTGGGAGTCGTATCAGAAATTTAAATTCTGCTCCCCTCTGCATTGGTTGTGCAATGCATTGGTCATTAGGTATGGGGCTTGTAACCTGGGGTGCAGGTTTGATGGGGGAATAACCTGGAGACACTGGACTTGTTGAGGGTGTAACCTGGAAACTCTGGTTTTGTTGGGGATTAGCCTAGAGACTGGAGCTAGGCTCAGGTTCTGTTAGGGGGCAACCTGGAAACTAATGATAGGTACCAGTTTTTACTTTTACCTGACTTCAAACTTAGGTCAGGTTCTCTGAAAAGGAGTCTGAATTTTAAAGATTTGGTATCTCAGACCCTGTAAAAAAGAGGGCCTTTGTTAAGCAGCTTCTTATTTGAGTTTCAATTCAAATTTGGAGAGTTTTCAACTTATTCAACGTCATCAAATTGAGGTTATTCAGTGGCTGATGAATAGCCCCACGTTCTCAACTCTAGCCTGCATCCTCCATTAATTGTTTGGCATTTCACAGAACTTGCTATTCTCACTGTCTGGAATATTTGTGTTCTGTGCCAAGAACTCAGTGGTTGACTGATCACCTAATATGAATATATGATTGAATCATGCCTGCTTTTGAGACTGAATGAGAAGTCTTAGTCTTTTATCTGTAAGAGGTTGAAGTGAAGCTAGTTATCAGACATCATTGTAAGTCATAATTTGCATATATGATCATTACTTTGTAAATGGACACGGTCCGTCCAGGAAATGGTGGCTTGGGGTTCTATTGACTTCTACACTGGTCTATGGCACGTAACAAGGACAGGAACAATTGGCTCATTAAAGACTCTGGGATGCTGAGAGTTGTAAGGAGAAATAAACTATTGAAACAGCTCCCCCATCTTGTGGCTTAGTATTGTACATGCATTTTAAGTACAGAATTTTGTGTCCATAGGCCATGACCTCTGATTCTACAAATAAGCAACAAGCTTGCTGGAGGCCAATTTTCTTTCCCCCCCACCCCCCGAGAGCCTCTGCTACTCACAGGAGATGTTGAGCAAGACTTTAACTTGAAGGAGAAAGATAGAGCCTTAAACAACAAAGAAGTTATGTATTAAAAGTATGAAATACGTATTAGAAATTAGGGAGGGGATAATCTTGATTTTCAAAAATAACACTGAAAGAATTACGTATATGTGTATCTCTCCAGGCATACTAATTATGACAAAATAAGTAGGAAATACCTGCAGTAACAATGGAAAGAGATGTTTGTAGGGCATTGGGCTGTGCACAGACAGGCTGGTCTCCAGTGGAGCTGAGATGCTGAACCCCGGGACCCTGTGGTGATAATTCATCTACGTGGGACAGAAGGAGTTCCCTCATGCTCCTGGAACTCTGGCTCCTGCCTAAGTTACCACCCCCCACAGCACCCACAAGAGAAGCATGGCTAGAAGTCATGTAGGCAATGGTCCAAGCTTCTGACCTTCAGGCTAAACTCCTCCCCAGTTACCTAGTAACAATAAGACAGCATACTTTAAAAGGGGCCGTTAGGCCCCCACCTCACTCTCTTATTTCTCACTCTCTTACCTCTTATACCTCACTTTCACCCCCCTTTCTCTTTGCCTTCTCCTCTCCTCTCTCCTCTCCTCTTTCCCTCTTACTCTCTCTTCTCTCTAGTCTCTCTCTCTCTCTCTCTCTCTCTCTCTCTCTCTCTCTCTCTCTCTCTCTCTCTCATTCTCCCTGCCTTTCTATAATAAAGCTCT
>NW_018393639.1:29099-31687 GCF_900095145.1 Mus pahari | reverse complement strand
CCCCTTTCTCTTTGCCTTCTCCTCTCCTCTCTCCAGTTCATTTTCTTTCTTCTCTCTTCCTCTCTTCCTCTCTCCCTCTTCTCTCTCTCTCTCTCTCTCTCTCTCTCTCTCTCTCTCCCTCTCTCATTCTCCCTGCCTTTCTATAATAAAGCTCTAAAACCATAGTCTCTGCTCCAGTCAAGATCCGCTGCACTCACTCTTGTCAGTGTTGGGAACCTCTTCCCTCATCCCTCTCTCCCATACCCATAACCTCAGTAGCTTTAGCAAAGTAGCTCCAGTGCTCCTAGGTAGGGCTGCCCCTTTACCATCTGCCAAAGAGTGGGCCAGAGACTTAGATGCCCACCTGGGGATGAGTGGAAGGTAGATAGCAGCCCTCCCACACCCGACTGACCAGAGACTATGTGGAACTCTGGTCGGGTGTGGGTCTTACCAGAAACTGTGTGGAACTCTGGCCAGGTGTAAGTCTTGTTCTTCCCCAGATCCCCTCTTTTTAGTTCCCAACAAATGTTTGTCTGTTTGTTGAATTAAGAGTAGAATGAGAGAAAAGGAAAAAGGAAATATACATGAGAGATATCAAGGAGAGAAATTATGGAGGCAATTAGAAGGCTCAGTGGGAGCTCAGGCTGCGGCTGCTTCTAAAGGGCTTCTGGGCTTAAGGGGGTATCTGAAAATTCTCTCCTTTTGCTCTCACAGCCTCTCCTTAGAATATCTCTCTTAATTCCTTCCTTTAGATTTAGCAAGATTTCCTTAAAGGGTATCTGCAAATCCCTTCTTCTGGGATTTGATGTGAAGTCAGTGGAACCTGACTTTTGTGTACACTCTAGAAATAGTAAAATAGTACTTATCATATACCACCAATAACCCAAATGTCCTGTGAAAGAAAGTTCTCCCTTAAGTGTTCCCTCCCCCAGCCTTGAAACAGGCTGACTTTGACCTTGCGGCCACTGAGCAGAGACCACCTGGAGTGGGGCCTTCCGACCTAGATGGCTCTATTGTTCTGCACCTGCCTGCTCTTTTCCAAGTCACTGCTTCCGGAGACAGCATCCTGAAGATCCGCCTACAGGCTGGCATCTGTAGGACAGGCACCAAGAATGGAGTGGCTGGGGATGGGCCTTCCCCCTCTTTATAAGCACAGACTCTTAGTAAACTTGGAAGCCTTGAACAGAAAATCAAGTCTTGGCATACATTATTTCTCTCACCGTTTTCTCTTACACAGCTCCTGCTTCCCACTCAGGAACCCAGTTAGTGTGGTCGCAGGCGGCTACACTTAAGAAATGTTGATGTAAACTAACTCAAAGGTATTTTGGGAGATATTTTTTTGTTTCCTATGTCCTGGTTTGGGTGATTTGTGGGAGGGAGGTTGAGATAGGGTTTCTCTGTGTAGCCCTGACTGGCCAGGAACTCACTTTGTAGACAGAGAAAACTGGTCTCAAACTTATAGCATCCACAGCACCACTACTGGTACTAAGGGATTGTGTCACCACCATCAGACAGGGCATTTTTTCTTTAGCCTTAGTATTCTTTTGCTTGTACATTACAGTGTGAAATTTTGTGGGTTTTATAGGTTTTGTTGTATGTGTGTGTCTCTGCATGTGTATGAGTGCCTCGTGCCCTTAATTGTTCTTGTTTGTTTGTTTAATTATTGTTAAATTTACTTTGTTTGAGAAAGACAGAGAGAGAGAGAGAGAGAGAGAGAGAAGGCATGGGATTGGAATGGTAAGGAGGGTTTGGGACAAGATGCAAGAGGGGAAACTGTGATCAAATTATATTGTATGAAAAGGAATATTTTCAATAAAGAAGTTAGAAACAAAGGGAAAAATGTTGGTGGATGTATACCAGGTAAGTGAGACAAGAAAGAAGCACTGAAGGCTATAGCCCCATCTTGGGGGCCAGCAATGAAGCAGAGTGTGGTCTGGATGAAGCAGAGGAAAAATGATAGCATAGTGAGTGCACAAACGAGTCAAGCTCAAGGCTAGAGGTAATAGTGCAGGATCCATTCTGGATCTTTCACTAAAATATGTGCATTGGCTGAGAATGGAAAGGAGATTGCATTCAGAGGGGCAAAAGGGCAGAAAATTAAGGATAGTGCAGGAAAAAGTTAAAGTCACTTTGCTGTCTCTTGACATGTGGGGAATTGCAGGCTGGCCTCCAGTCAAGCTGAGGTCTGAACCCCGATAGTCATAATTCACTTTCATGACATGGTAGGGGTTCCCTCAGACTCCTGGAACTCCAGCCCCACCCACAGCCCCCACAAGAGAAGCAAGTTTGGTGGTCAGGTAAGCAAGGGCCCAAACTTCTGACCTTCAGGCTAAACTCCTCCCCAGTTACCTAGCAACAGTGAAGACCATAAAAAAGGGGTGTTCAGCCCCACCACTCTCTTGTTCTTCTCTTCCTCTTACTTTCACTCCTTTGTCCTCACACTTCTCTCTCCTCTTCCCTTTCTCTTTGTCTTCTCTCCTCTCTTTCTCTTTCTCTTTGTCTTGTCCTCTCTTCTCCACTCCTCACTACTTCTTCTTCTTCTTCTTCTTCTTCTTCTTCTTCTTCTTCTTCTTCTTCTTCTTCTTCTTCTTCTTCTTCTTCTTCTTCTT
>NW_018393639.1:21899-28989 GCF_900095145.1 Mus pahari | reverse complement strand
GGGGGGGGGGGGGGCGCTGCCCCTTCTCCACCCCCACTGCGTGGATCAGAGGCAATGCCCACCGGGGTCTAGTGGAAAGCTCCTGGCTGTATCCCCACACCTGACTGACCAGAGAATATAGGAACTCTGGTGGGTCATGGGCATCTTTTTCCTCACAACTTCCCCCCAGGCCCCCCGTGGGCCCCCCTTTTATTTTATTTTGTTCCTAATTGTTCCTAGTTGTAGGGAACAAAATAAAATAAAAGGGGAGGGCCCAGGAGGGCCCGGGGGAGAAGTGGGGGCTGTGGGAGGTGGTACCTTAGGCAGGGGCTGGTGTTCCAGGAATTTGAGGGAACACCTACCATGTCATGAAAGTGAATTATGACTATCAGGGTTCAGACCTCAGCTGGACTGGAGACCAGCCTGCAATTCCCCACATTGATGGAGTAGAGTCAACTCCTGTCCTGCTTCCTGTGAATTTACTGTTTCTGTCAGAATGACAAGGTTCATGAGAGCCTTGCTTCAAGAGAAAGATTTAGGAACAGGACATAGAAGGCATGTGTTTATGCCAGAAAATCACTAACCCAGAAAGTCCAAAATCTACAAAAGATAGTGGGAATGATAGAGGACTTAAAAACTATGAACTTAATGACACAGAACATTATAAGCTTTCAAACATGCATAACAGGGCTAAGTTATTATATTTATGAAGAGCTATGTACTATCTCATCTTAAATTATGTTATACGTATATACATATGCATATAATTTTTATAGATACACATAAAAACATGTACATAAAACAGAGTCTATTTAACATTGCTCATATGTCCGTGTGTCTAGGGTTAACCATTTGGGATTGGGCCTACAACTGACAATAGGACCTTATGAAACAAAACCTTCCCTATAGCAAAGGAAATAATCAATCCAGTAAAGAGGAAGCTCACAGTATAGTACAGACCCTTTACAAGCTACATAACTGTATGGGTTGTCATCCAAAATATACAAAAAACTAGGAAAGTAAATGAAGACAGTGAATAAAACAACTTAATTAAAAATCACATATGGATTTGAACAAAGAATTTTGGAAAAAAAGAAATAAAGTGACTGAAATGAGATCAGAAATGTTTGACATGCCATGGATGTACTGTGCAAAACCAAGGCAAAGCATATCCCATTGTGGACCTGGGAGCTGGATACAAGAACTCCACCACTTTCCCTGGAGGAATTGCCAATTGTTAGCTGCTGGGTGAGAGAGACAGTTCTTTTTGTGTGTGTCTTAGTGAATTGATTATGTTCCAGTGGAAAATATGAAAACATATTGGCAGCACAAATTGTTCCGAATTGATTTAAAGATGAAAATTAAAGAAAAAAAGGAAATGAACTTGGGTAGATAGGGAAGGGGGTAGATATGGGAAGAGTTTGCTAAGTGATGAGTATTATTCAAATAGGCTAAACAGTTGTTGAAAAATTTCAAAGAGTAAAAATAGCCAAGAAGTATAATTTAAAGTGCTCAACATTCTCATCAGAGAAATGAAAATTAAAATTCCTCAGAGGTTTCATCTATACCCTGTCAGAATGACTTAGACCAATAAAACAATTGTCCACAAATGAGGGTGAGTGTCTAGGAAAAAGGGAACCCTCAGGCACTGTAGGTGGGATTGCAAGCTGGCACAGGAACTAAGGAAGTCAGTGTGGGGAATTCTCACAAAATTTGAGGGAAATCTCCATGGCACAGGTATACGACTCCTTGGCAAATGCCCAAGACTCAGGGACCTTCCTCACAGTTACTTGCTCAAACATCTTCATTGCCTCTGGGATTTCAGCAGCTATAGAAAGGAAAGGACATAATGTCCTTCAACTGAAAAATGGATCAGGAAAATGTGGGTGTCATTTTTGAGGGTGAGTCTTATCTAATGAACAGAAGAGTTGATAGAGAAGTAACTAGAGCAGAATGCCTTCTGTCATCTTATCTAACCTCCTGTGCATCCTTGATATGACTGCTAAAATGTAACCAAGATATCTTTTTTAAGGGATTCACTGAGGATTCTACAAGGATTGGAAGAGTCCCATCTAAGACACCTAGAAAACATCAAAGAAATATGAACGCAGATGATTTTTCAGCAAGGAGTTTATGGGACAAGGAATTGCAATCGAGGCTAAGCACAATAGGATCGTGAGGACCAAGAGCAAATGGTCATCTCAACCTAGACTCCATGTTCAGCTCAACAGCCTTTATGAGTTGTATTTGGAGCTTGGGTGGTGATTGCGGTTTTATTTTGCCTTTCACTGCACGATGGCCTCTTCGGGCACTCGGGGCACGTCGGGCACACGGGGCACTTCTGGCATGGTCGGCACTTCCGGCACCACGGGAACCTTCTTGGGGCTGAGAACACAAACAAAGCATCAGGTATTAAGGCAGGAGTATAGGAGAGTGTGGTGGTAAAGAATCCTATGAAGATGTACTGTACATGGTACAGAGTAGGTTTGTTGTCCTGGTGACATCATAGCCAGCACCATGGACATGAGACAGTTAACAAGTGTTGATCATGTACAGGACGTGACACCCACACCACATTTCTTCACACTTTTTGTGTTTTCCTGACAGAACACATTCATACACTGGCATTTGGTTCCTATGTCAATGTTTTTAAAAAGCAAACCAGATTCTTTTTCCTTAACAAGTTTATTAATCACGTATAAGAGAACTTATCAATATGTTCTATATTTTGAAGGCTTCTCACAGATAATTTTTTAAATGAAAAAACTTAACAGTGAGTTGACTCTCACTGTTACTTCTATTAATAAGACAGAAAAGTTCTTAGAGGATAAAGGGTCAACTACCTGAACCACATTGTTCTAGACATGATTCCAGGCTCATCTTCAGCCCTCACTCATCAGACACCAAGCCTCCATCACACAGGGCTACAGCACTCACCTGCATCTTGAAGAGCAGAGCCTTCAGGTTCTCCAAAGGAGACAGACACAGCCTGGTCCTCTTCCCCTGGCTGCTCCTCAGCTTTAGTCTCTTCATCTGTGTTTTGGATAGGATCAGCCTGGACCTGGAAGGCCAGCAGGACAAGGGCAGAGAGGAGCACAAGTGTCTTCATGGCTGGGAGTCACCTGGAGGATTGGTGAGCAGGAGCCCAATGTGTAGAGAATGAGGACCCAGCCTGCATTTATAGGGTAGATAGTGGTCCCCACTCAGAGAACACACTCTTTGATGGGAACTGGGAGAGGCTGTTACCTTCAAGTTCCTTCCTCTGTCCTCATGGTTTCCATGATAATATTGCTCTGTGTGTTCAGTGCCTCCCTCCCCTCCCACTGATAATGATGAAGGGGCCTGTCTATCTTCCCCTGTTTCCCATCTGCTTGAGTATTTACCTCTCAGTGGTCAGGGAAGAAAAGAGTGGGGCACTGCCTAATTTAATAAATACATGAAGCAAAGGATTATTGGCTTTTGAACTTGGAGCCTGGACCAGACCTTGACTAAGTGGACTGGACAGTCAGTTCCTTGCCTGATTTGGGGTATTACCAATCACCCTCAGGAGGGAAGATTTTGTGAATCTTTTTCTGAGGGGTGAAGAAGGCAAAATGCCATTATGTCTCCAGTGAATTGAGTTCAAAAGACAGAGTCTGTGAGAGGGAAGCTAGAGTGGGTTGTTCTGAAGAAGTCAGAGTAACAGAACATATATCATAAGAGTGTGCTCTGGGTGCCTCTTTATTCCTGGGAACCATACAGGGAAGTGCTTTGGTACCAATATGAAATCTTATAGGAACATTTTTCTTTTAGCAAATGAGATCAGAAAAAATAAAATAATAAAAAAAAACATCAATTTTTTCTCCTGCCTTAAATTATTCATAGAAATTATTATCTCTGAGTCTATTTTCAAACACCAAAGTCCTCTTCCAATTGTTTGAATTTAGTTGTTTTTGAGCTCTTCTAGTACAGAGGAAAATCCTACCATATATCATTATATGGCTATATGCATAAAATACTTATACAGATCCCACAGAGCTTTAAAGCAACAGCAATTTTGCTTTTATTTTGCACCAATCATGCACACTCTACTTGTAACAATTGATGCTGCTGCTGACTGTCATGAAGCCTCAATGACAAGTATCCTTGATTCCTCAATTTCTCTACAAGATGTTACTCACTGGTGATTCCTTTATGTTCATTCTGCACCTCCAAGCCTAACCAAGACTTGTCCAGCCATTATTGGAATAGTCATACGATTTTCATGATTGACCCCTAGAACCTTTGTTATATCTAAGATGTGATACAAGCTGCTCATTCAGAGCACCAACAATTAAGAGAAATTAAAATTACTGTTCACCTTGACACCTGGAAGTTACATGGCATTTACCCATGGTGATGTGAGGATTAGTCAAGAGTGTTGGCAATGCAAGTGTCAGACTCCTAAATCAAACTGTCTTAAACAGAACACTGACTCCAGGTAGTAGCAAATACAAAGATGAGCACAGTTTCCAGATGGAAAGTAAAATGAAGAAGCTCAATTGATGCTGCAGCTCTGGATCACACTCTTCTCTTATTATAGCCCTAGTTGATATGGATGCACTCACAAAGGCATCGCTCATGTGATAAGGTCATACATTCTTCTGAAGCAATCTCATTCAGACAGTGACATAATACTTGAAGAAGGAATATCAATGAGTCCATGTAATGAGAAAAAAATTAAAAAACAAAGAGAAAGGTTGTTCAAGAGATAAAATATCAAAACAACAAGAGCAAGAAACGGTGCACAAGGAAAGCCAGTAACTGAAATGAAAACAAACAAAAGACAAGAGGGCTTTGTGTGTGAGAGGCTTCAACCAGGCCTGGAAAACAGAGTTCAAGTCTCAGGCCCTACAGAGTGGAAAGAGCAAACAGACTGCCACTAGCTGTCCTCTGACCTCCACATGAGTTCTGTGGAACATGAGTTCTCCCTACACATACCATAAGGGAAAAAATATAAAACAAATTTTATGAAAATGATTACCTCCACAAGATAGAGTTCCCCTAATCTACTTATAGAAAGCATAGTTTTCTCCAAAGAAAGGTCCCCTAGTTTACGCTAATCTCAAAGAGTCTCAAGCAGTTCATATTTCTTGTCCTTGGATAAACATTAAGGAACTGCCAGTTTATATAATAACTGAGAATTTCTCTAGGTTGTGATGCTCAGAAGACATATCCCTATTGAAATCACATCAAACCATCAAATTGGTATTTTCCACAAGTTCCACTCCATGGGCCAAAGGGCATCATTTATTGCTAAAGAGGAAGTGAGCAACCTATGAGATCATGAAAAAGAATACCTTATAGAAGCTCAAGTTCTTTTGAAAATATCCCACTGATCATAGAAACGTCAAATAGACAACACATACTTACTGGCTCATAGCAGTCAGCTGTGTGACAAGCCCATGGTACAGTCTCTGACTGGGACTCTGCACCCTGTGTGGAGAACATGGAAAAACAGACGAAAAGTGTGTACACTTTTTCATAATTAGAATTGCAATAGACTTCATTAGTCCCTAAATGTGCATCTTTAAAAGAAAGGATGCTTGTCTGCATTGTCTGAGTATGTTCCTCAGCCCTGTAAGCTCATCCCACTTCCCATCCACCACTCTTGATCATAGTCTTCTGGTGAGAAATGCCTGCACATTACACTGTCAGACCTTTACTAGTTTTCTTATTATTATTATCATTAATATCTGGAATATACTACATCAGTTCTCAGTTCATCCCAGGCTCATTTATCCTTACATGTAACATCGTTTACCCTAATTTACAAAACTGCTCATCTGGCATGATGTTTCTTTAACAAGCAGATGGATTTCATAAAATTCTTGAGGTATTTGAAACTAGTAGACACATTCCCCATTAGTTTGATAAATAGAAACATTCCATATTGGATACAGCATTTAAATGCTATGGATCTTTAAAACCTCTTGCATTAAGTAAGAATACTAACTTTTCTTTTGTTGGAGAGCGGGAACAGCTTTGTCTTGTAACTTCATAGAAACCATGATAATTTCAAATTTGTGATAAGCCAGGCAACATTCTTAAGGTATGTAATATATTCAGTGAGTTTATATTAGCTGATATTTACTAATTGCTAAGATCTTCTTTTATCTCTGGATAAGAGGTTTCCACAATAAACCCAATAAAGTAGCAAAGTTCAATGAGCAATGTTTTCTGGGTTTGTAAAGGAATTTTAAAGAGGTTAATTGCCATACTCAGAAGACACTAAAGATTAGGCAACAGGGCTGTGGTCAGATCTCTTCTACTTTACCGCTTTCCCATATGCCTGGACCATCCTCAGCCCTATTTCCCAAAGTCTCCTTTGGCAGTCACATATGATATCATATGTTGGAACATTAAAGATCCTGAGCATGCTCTATAAAAATGTAGAACATCCTCAGTGGTGGCAATGGGTGGTAAGAAAGGTAACACTGCCTCAAACACAGGATGTGGTAGGGATTTTGCTAATGCCAATAAAACACAAAAGCTTGAGTTTTACAGTATTCAACTGCAAACAAGAAAACTCAGAAATATTATTAAAGGAAATCAAATACCAGGATGTTTGGAACAGCAAACAAAACTACACAAAGAAAAATCTTAATCTTTAAGGAGCTTTTTAACATATGCTACAAAGAGACAATTTCTAGACTTATTGAACAGCAGCTAAAGATTAATTAGAGAAAATGTAGGCCTGGAAGGATGGCTCAGAGGTAGAGAATACTGGGTGGTCTTGTAGAAGATATAGGTTTAGTTCTAACACCCACATAGGAGCTCATACCATTCTGGACCCCCAGTTCTTTTTTTTTTTTTTTTTTTTTTTTTTTAAAGATTTATTTATTTATTTATTTATTTATTTATTTTTGCACAAATAGTAAAATTTATTGGTAATGCTAATGTTCATTTGGGGCAAAGTAGAAGGAAAATGAAATCAATCAAAAGAAAAATTTCACATAACTTAGCAAATCTGATCAAGGTCTCGATATTTGTTTAAAAAGCATCATTTTGATCTCTTCAAAGTTTTAGACATTTGAAGTAGATATTTTTATCTCCACTTTAAAGTTTTAAAAAAGAAACAGCAGCCTGAAAT
>NW_018393639.1:7770-21359 GCF_900095145.1 Mus pahari | reverse complement strand
TGATAAAAATGTCCTGTTATAATACTGAAATATCAATTTTATCTATCAGATTGGATTGAGGAAGATAAGAAAAACATTATGGTACACTTGTATCAATCTGCAGTAAAACCTTAAAATTCCAGCAGACAGTAAACTCACAAAGTAAAAAACTCATTTTCCTTTTCCGAATAACCGCCGAGATGGCTGACGTGGAGCAGGAGAAGAAGCGGACCTTCCACAAGTTCACCTACCGTTGCGTAGACCTCGACATGTACTATGAGCAGCTGATACACTGCAGTTGTACTGCGCCCACCAGAGGCGGCGCCTGAACCGTGGGCTTCGGTGGAAGCAGCACTTGCTGCTCAAGCACCAGGTGCAACCCATGGAGAAGCCCGAGGTGGTGAAGACGCACCTGAGGGACATGATCTTCCTGCCCGAGATGGTGGGCAGCATGGTGGGCGTGCACAACGGCAAGACCTTCAACCAGGTGAAGATCAAACCTGAGATCTACCTGGGCGAGTTCTCCATCACCTACAAACCTGTGAAACACGGCCGGCCTGGGATTGGTGCCACTCACTTCTCCCGATTCATCCCCCTCAAGTAGCCGAGGCCAATAAAGACTCAGTTTTTGGTCCCTGAAAAAAAAAAAAAAAAACAAAACTCATTTCCCCCACAAGGCTCAATAAACCTAGTAGTATGTAAATGACTGCGTGCAATTCCACAGACAGAGGATTCTGGTCTCTGCTTTCTCTGGTGTCCATGAGTAGGTGTCTTTCCTCAAGTGAGACACCTGATGCTACCAGGACTTGCGAAGAAACAAGAAAGAGAACATAAAGCAATAAGAAAATGAAAATAGGGTGCAGACCTAACTTTGATCGCTGTACTTAAAAAGGGCATTCTTCTCTACGAATGTATTGTGCTGGATCAGCCTTCTCTCTGGGACTTCAATGACCAGTTCTGTACAGGACACTGGTAGGAAGGGTACAATGTGAAAATATGTAATAAATATCTTTCACATTGCATTGGTGGCCTTTTGAGCATGCATAATTTAGAATGTGCTACTGATATCAACTGTGTGATGATCAGGAGACACAATAATGTATCTGAAATATAAGCTGTGTTTCTTAACTCATAAATCAAAGTCTACAGATGTATTCAAGAGGTCATGTCCCATTATACACACACACACACACAAATATACGTGTGTATGTGTGTGTGTGCGTGTGTATGTATGTGTGTGTGTGTGTGTGTGTGAATTTTAATATGTGTGTAAAGTACTGTCCTTGCTGCTTTGGTAACTATCATACAGAGCTGTATATAGAAATATTTTAACAAATGAATAGTATTAATTAACATGTAAATATGAGCTGGCACTTGTGACATGGGGACTCAATAAAGTGACTGAGAACAGTGTGGAGTTCAGTACCTTTTGGTGTGTATGTACTGTGAGAAATGGGATGAAATATATAGAGAACAGTCATCATGTATGACGTGATGACACTTCTTAAGATTGGGTACAAGCTTATGACCCTCTCTACATTGTGGATGTCATTTCTTGTAGATCAGTACTCATTTTCTGAAAGTAAAAACATTGCAGAATCTCAGAAATGTGGAATGCTGAATGACATGAGGGTCCCAAGTATGGAGATGCTCCTGGACCACACTCTTGTGTGATGTGTTCTGCCACTTTGGCCTCTACAGAACAACTCACTCTAACTTCAATCTCAGAAACTCTGTCTCTTAAACTCAATTGACTAGTGGCACAATAAGGCCATCTTACTATCTCTATAATGGCCCCAAGTAGAGGGTTCATAAAGCTACCCCTCATGAGGATAATAGATAATATATGAATCATCCAAAGAACTGACTCTCCAGTCTACCTAGTCAAGTACTGATCTCAGACTTTCTGAGAAGCACGGGCTACAAGTCCAAAACATAAAAGTCCTTTCTTCCATGAGCTCAATAAATTAGGCAATGCCAAGCTCTGTTCTTCCCCGACCACTAAGAGGTAAATACTCAAGCAGATGGGAAACAGGGGAAGATAGCAAGGCCCATTCATCATTAACAGTGGGAGGGGTGGTGTCACTGAACACACAGAGCAACATCATGATAGTAGCTTTGAGGACAGAGGAAGATCAAAGGGAACTTGAGGGTAACAGACTCTCCCAGTTCCCATCAATGAGTGCCTTATCTGAGTGGGGACCACTATTTACCCTATAAATGCAGGCTGAGTCCTCATTCTCCACACATTGGGCTCCTGCTCACCAATCCTCTAGGTGACTCCCAGCCATGAAGACACTTGTCCTCCTCTCTGCCCTTGTCCTGCTGACCTTCCAGGTCCAGGCTGATCCTATCCAAAACACAGATGAAGAGACTAAAGCTGAGGAGCAGCCAGGGGAAGAGGACCAGGCTGTGTCTGTCTCCTTTGGAGAACTGGAAGGCTCTGCTCTTCAAGAAGAATGTGAGTGTTTGTGCCCAGTGTGATGGATGCTTGCAGTCTCCTGAGGGAGGGATGAAGATTAGCCCTAGAATTCTGGTACAGTAGTGTGGCTTCCTTTGCAACTCTATTTTAATTCCTTTTATATTCATAACAGTAACAGTGAGAGTAAAGTAATGCTAATTGAATTTCTTTCTCATAAGACTTTTACTGTAAAGAGATACACATGGGAAGTTCAACAATCAGAACATTCCAATACTCTGAGTAGATGCTTCTAGCACAGGACTATTCTTGGGTATTAGCAGAAATTTTTCTTTGTGTAAAGGAACTTAGAATCAATTTAAGAGAATAATAAAGTGTCTACATGGTGACAAAAGGAACTCAGAAATTAATGACACATCAGAATGTCTCTCAAGTGCAGGACCAATACCCCTGAAGTGTGTTATTGGTTGAGATGTCCATGCTGATGTTTGTACTGTGGCCAACACAGCACATTCATGCTTTATCACATATCCCCATAGGATCACATACTATTACATGCTGCCATCCTAGAAACTTAATGCCTGATTCTTTTTGTGTCTCCAGCGTTGAGAGATCTGGTATGCTATTGTAGACAAAGAGGCTGCAAAGGAAGAGAACGCCCGAATGGGACCTGCAGAAAGGGTCATTTAATATACACGCTCTGCTGCCGCTGAACATGGAGACTGCAGAGGACAAGATGACCATGGGCTCTGATGCCACTGATGCTGGGGCCTGATGGCTACTTGTCAATAAATTGTTTGCAATATGCTTCCTGTGTGTTTACATTCTTTCAATGTATGCTACAAGGTTCAGTCAAGACTCTGTATATAAAGTATCAGAACCTTCAAGGAAACATTTGTAGATAAATGAATACTTTGATTTTTTTTTAACTTGCAAACTGCTGGCTCCAATTAATATCAATTTAGGGATGACTCCAGATTGAGATACAAAATGTATAGAAAGCTCAGAATGCTCATGATCCTCACATATGCCATGCCTGACGTTTGACGCTGCCTTCAGGTAGTCTTGACTCATTCTCAAAGATATTGCCTACATGTTAAGAAATTTTACCACTTTGGGTTTCAGGTTTACACAGTTCTAAAATGATAGTTTTTAGAAAGCTACAGTATCCGCAAAATGTGTTGAAGTTTCAATGAACCAGACCTGAATTATGCCTCTGGCTTCTAAGCCATGGGTTATTTTTGGGTCTGTGGAGACAACTTTTATCAATATTAGAAACAGTTAGTCAGAGACAGAATGGGTGCTATGAAAAGCAGGGAATCCCACACTATGATGTGCATGTAATCTGTAGTGTCTACAGTCATATAGGACAAAATATATTTTCTATACAGAAAAGGTCTTCTTATACAGAAAGTGTACATGTCTAATGACTGCAGTGTGCTCTACAAGGTACACTTAAGTGACTTACCCTATAGCTTTGAAGGGCTTAATGCAGCTTGGCAGAGATAGGCAAGATAAATAAAGAAGTCAGTAGGCATTTCCTGCAGCATGGTTCTCCAGTGATGGTACAGGGTGCTAAGAGGGAGGCTCTAAATCATCACACACACCTTCAGGGAAAACCATGTCCTGATGAAAGGACAGCAGTGGTGGTGACCTCTAGATTGCAGGTTCCAGTAGCATAGATGGTGTGGGTTCCCAGCAGTCATACTGTGGGCATTCTATAGAGATGGAACCATGCTGGGAGAATTGAATACACTATCACACTTTGAGGAAGAAAGGATGCTAGGAGCATCTTACTTGGTAGATTATAGCAACCATGACAGAGACCAGATCCACTGATTGAGCAGGAGAGAAAGTCTAACTCTAGCCACTGTAAATCTTTTAGCCTCAAATATTACAGAATTCCAATTACAGGACTACAAACAGAAGGCAGTTATCACAGTCCCACAGGACATTTTACTCTTTAAATGAGTCACTTGTGACCTGGGCAAAATAAATTTAATAATTAAGTCAATGTGGGTCATCCTTCTGAAATGTAATTTTCTGAGGACATAGGTTCTCTATTTCCAGGAACAGTTAGCATGACTCCAGTAAGTGTCAATCAGCAAACATATGACACAATTACATTGATCAACCTCCCTACTAATGTTCTACAACCTCTCTGGACTAGACCACACAGCTAGAAGGCTCCCTTTGTCTCCAGAGTTTATTCCATCACCTCTCCCTGTTGCATATTCTCCACCATGGATGCAATAAGCCCATGTATTCTTCCTTCCTCCTTTTACAATTTGTGGTGAAATTTTCTTGTAAAATGCAAGGTTACCTTGTTTTTCATCTGACCTATGCTAGTGGAAAAAAATATGAGATGCATATTGGGAAGGCTTTAGGCCTGTATGTGCACATTGTGAAATGATTAAGTTGGGGATGTAGCATTATCTGTCACCTAAGGTATTTATAATTTTGTTATGGTGAAACATCTAAATTCTACTGTACTAAGTGTTTTGAAATACACAATCCGTTATTATTTAAATCCATATTGTTGAGTAATAATCCACAAGAACTCATTGCTCCTACCTAAATGTAATTCTGTACACACTGACCAGACTCCCCCCAGCATTCCTTCACCTTGCCAGAATCTAGTAGCAAGTATTTTATTCTCACCTGCCATCACATTGCTTTTTATCTTGGATATGTGAGAACATGTTGTGCTGCACTTTGTGTGTCTGGATATTACACAGTAAGTGTCCTGGGTACCATCTCAGTTATTGAAAATTCCATCTTTCTATGTTTGTGTAGTGTTCCACTATGAACACACATGAACACACACACACACACACAAACACAGACACACACACACAGAAACACAAACACACACACAGTGCTTATATGTGTATACCGCATTCTCTTTATCCACTCACCTACTGAGGGATATCTCTTGGCAATAATGTACAATATAGAGAGGTACAATACAGAAAGATATCTCTGCAGCATAAAGAGCTCATTTCTATTTGAAAGTTTGGTTTTCTGAACTCTCTCTACAATCAGAAACAGAATATAAGGGATTAAGAGAACATATTTTTCTGTGCTTTACCAACTTTCTTTTGCTACTCAAATGTCCAGAGATCATTTAAGAACCTGGCAGGTTAGAGGAAAAGATTCTCCAGTCTAATGATGCCCAGATGCTCACCTTCCCAACTTCTTCATACTTGGACCCCTTAGGTGACAGGGACCCTCTCCTCACTCTCTTCAACTCTCTAGCCAATGACCACACGCCTACACACTTGCCAGTGCCTAGATTCTCCTCGGTTTGGGTGTTAATCTGAAGCTACTTGTTTGTAACCTATTCCTCTGTCTTCCTGCATCCTGATGTGGAAGACTCTGGTTCTTTGAGAGTTTCCCTGAATAAAGCTGTGCTTGAGAATCAGCTGAGAACTCTGATGTACAGGGTGTACCTAGAACACCTGCACCCAGCTCTTTCTTGTAAGATGCTCTGTATTACAAATGATCACATTTACCATATATGTAAATTAGTGTTGGATTCAGGTTCAGGATCCACCCACACTTCAGCATTTCCATGCAATTTCTTGACAACCATAAAGAGGAATTCTGATTAGCAAAACTGGTGATTCAGAAAATAAGTGTTGCCTTCTCTTTTTTTCTCTTTCTTTTCCTCTTGGCTCTTATGTGGTGGCACAGAGAATGAAGGGCAGTTATAGAAAGCCTTTGTAGTCTGAAATCCTAGAAAAATAACAAATACTTGCTAGTCTTTCTCAAGTTCTAGCAATCACCAAGGCCATACAACCCATCCCACTACATCCTTCGCCATGGACAGAGACCTGAACCACACTTGGGTTGCACACTAATCCTGCATCCCCATTGTAGAAAACTGGATAAACAAAGAATAAGAAGTTGTTCATCAAAGCACCCCAAATAGTATAGAACATTATGCCACTTATCTAGGATGTGTTTTCAGACTCATTCTTGAGAAACTAGGTGAAAGGATGAAGTTGCCACTTCAGCAATGCATTGTCAAAGCAAAGGTTGATATTCAAAATAATCCATACAAGTCACATGTTCTCTCACTGTGTATGTACATGAACATGCTCTGCTCTCCTACTGCCCTGTAAGATATCAAGTCCAGAAGGAATGGATTTCAAACAACAACATACATGCACGTGTGTTACAAATCATATGTATCATTTGGACATTGGTCAGTGACATGGGCACAGAGACTAGTGGTTCTCTAAGATTTAGAGCGTTTACATGATAAAAACTCTGCAGCATGGTTGGCAAATCAGTACTGGTGTTAGGAGTGAGATGAGACCGGCTGTGATCTGAGACCAGATGAGACCAGATAAGTCCATCATCCATTGTTGCAGAGGAGGGAGGGATCATCATTGACCTGTCTGAAGCAGAGTGAGTTTTGATGATGGATATTTCTACACATTATAAACCAGAACATTTTTTCCCAAGAGAATTGCCCATGCACATTTCAGGTTTATCAGTATAAGGAACCTCAGTTAGTTCCCTGTAGTTCTCTCAACAAGACTCAGATTTCCTCACAGTATGGCAGATGTGTTCCAGTGTGAACATCTGCCTTAGTCCCTTTTGTCTTATATAAGAGGAGTACACATACCAAGTCATATAATACTTGTATTATGCATAGCTGATGGTACCAATTTCCTGCAGTTCTGGGGGACATGCAGTCTGAGATATAAGTGTTGAAAGATTTACTATGTGCCAGTGTCATTTATTGATTTATAAATGACATTTTCAGAACATGCCAGCCCCTATAAAAAGGACAAGGTGGTTCCCTGAGTCTCTTTTATAAGAGAACCACACTATCCCTGGAGGCTCTTCCCTTTTATCCCAATCCCCTGCCAGAAGACTACACTTGTGAATGTCATATCATTTGGGAGTATGTTTGCCATGGATAAATTTTCATAGGACTTAACCATTCAGGCCACAGCATCATCTAGGAAGGAGAAAATGAAATATTGACATTTCAAATCTTGGAGACAAACAGGATGTTCACATGGGTGAGATTTTGCTACTGGTGAAGAAAAGACTAAGTTTATACTCAACATTAGCCAGGACAAGCCTGCATTCTGATAGCAGTGTGAGAGGATTTGAGGTCATCTCAAAGCACCATTTTCCCTCTTAGGGACTATATGGTTGAAAGTCAGTGCATCTCCAGCATGGAATATCCATTCTGACTATGTTGTGCCTAACATTGTCTTTATAGATGGCCAGTACTGGTTTAGGCATAATGCCTCTCAGCACACATCACTTCCTAAGACTAGCTACATCCATCTCCCTGCCATCTGTCCAGCCAGTGGGACATTCAGAAGACATGATGTCTCAAGAAACAATGGCATGAGTGTTTTGCCCATCTGGGTCTAAATAACTGTTTAGTCTTATTTAGTGGCCAAGAAACATTGCATGCTGTCCTTTCAGAGAATGACTTCATAAATATACTTTAATCACATGGGAGACACCATTAGAACCTGCACAGTCGCACAGCAGAACTAATCTCAATGTACAATCTCATCACAATGCTATGTCCTTACTCTTCTGAATGGCTTAACTAGTTCTAGCTGTTGTAACTTAGGTCCTGAGGGGGTTCACTGAGAACTAGTTTTCAAATCCTATTTTGCATGTTCATTGAATATGTATTCTAGTCATCCCCACAAAGCATAAGCCCTGCTTTGTAGGCCACACATTTCCTATGTACTCTCTCACTTTCTGAAGCCAGTGATTAAGCCTCAGCCACAGAGCTATGCAGTACAAGCTCCTTAAAGTGAGTAACATTGGGCAAATGGGTGTCATCTAGTCCTGGACTAGATAAATAAGAATTCCTTCTGGGAAGCCCTGCTTTGACCACAGCTTCTACAAATTGCTTAACTGTCCTTTCACCACAGGTGTTTGAGGTGTGCTATAGAAACTAACAACAAATATTAAGATATCTCAAGTAACCCTTAAATAGAGGAAATCTGTCCAAGATGTTTCTGCTGTTCTTGTATCCCAAGGACTAGACAGAAGAGTGATGTCTCTCTTGCTCTGTCCTTACTGCATACCACAAAGGTCTGTAAGGAATGAAATTAACTTTCAAAGTATGGATGTGTCATTGAGGCCTAGTTGCAATGGACTCCGTAAAGGCAAGGCTGCTCTGGAGGAGCCCATATCATCAGACACCCTTGTAGGGTTCTTCTGTCTGGACCTGTGGTATCTGCAAAGAAAAGAATTTAGTGGTTTAGGGGAAACTGATACAACTTTTGCCAAAATACAAATGTCTTCCTTGTCATTCCAGTAGGGATAATGATATAATCTTTAAAATGTCTTTCTACTTTAAGAAATATCTCTTACTTTGCTTGGTTTTGACTACTGAGTTGTACATGTTGTCTATATGATTTGGGTATTATTTTATATTCAGATTTGTGCTTTCTAGCCTTTTCCACCATGTTCTAGACTGCTATCTCCCACCAATGCTTATTTCCTCACCTATGCAGAAGCTGCCCAGCCCAGTGCAATCCCACAATCCCACTTACCCACCTTCCTTGTTCCCAGCATCTTTGCTGTCATGCAAGACATCACTGTCTAGAACAAATTCTAAATTTTCATCTAGTAGTTTTATGCTTTTATGTCTTATCTCCAGGTCTTTAATTTGCTTTACTTGAGATAAAGTTCTTACCGTGCATGAAGAAAGAAATTGAAGATCTCAAAAAAATGGAAATATCTCCCATGCTCATGGATCGGCAGAATTAATATAGTAAAAATGGCTATCCTGCCAAAAGCAATCTACAGATTCAATGCAATCCCCATTAAAATTCCAACTCAATTCTTCACTGAATTAGAAAGGGCAATTTGCAAATTCATCTGGAATAATGAAAAACCTAGGATAGCAAAACTATTCTCAACAATAAAAGAATGTCTGGGGGAATCACCATGCCTCACCTCAAGCTTATTGTGCATGAAATGATTGGGTTCGATGCTTTAGTAAAGATTGTCTTATTTGCCATTCTTTCTTTCATACAAGTAGAAAGAATAAACATCTGTCCTTCTTAGACCAATGCTGTGCCTAGAGTTACTGGAGCTCTTTTCATCCATAGTTTGATAAAGTCAATGTGGCCAACAAGTATTGACCCTCTACAGCCTCAGGATCCAGGTCTGACCACTGACTCAACAACTTCAGATATCAGATAAGAATCCATCTTCAGAGACTTAGAAGCATTGTTCCTTACACATAATACACGACAGTTCTGTTTTTTTTTTCTTTTCTTTTCTTTTTCTTTTTTTTTAAACATTAAAACATTCTAATCTAAGTACAAATCCAAGGGGTAACAGGAAGCACTAGCAGTGTCCTCCTCATCCTCACCAGCTTATACCAAAGGCAGCCACCAAACACATGGACCAAGGCCTGTCATGGGGGAAGCTATCATGTGGGAATAAAAATATCAAGAAGAATTTGAGGACAAATCCTTCTCCTTGTCAATGTAGACCCTTTCTAACTGCAGGGCTTCTCTAGGATCCTTCTTTTCACAAATATTCCCATGTACACAGACAGACCAGAAGACAGACAGACAGACAGACAGACAGATAAACAGGCACATGCACACACACACACACACACACACACACTCACACACACATATTCACACACACACATGAATGCACAGGCACACTCACATGCACACACTCGGTTCCTGATGTTTTTTCTTTATCTCCTAGGAAACCCACAGCCATGAGGATGTTCATCCTGCTCACCACCCTTCTCCTGCTGGCCCTGCACACCCAGGCAGAATCTCCCCAAGGAGGCACTGAGGAGGCTACAGACCATGAAAAGTTGGTCAAGGAGGACCAGGATATTTCTATATCTTTGGAGTGGATAAAAGCACTGCTCTTCAAATGCAGGTGAGAGAAGTCATCATGTTAGAGACATGGAGTAGAGAGAAGGGGTAGATTTAAGCTCTGAATATGAGTCACCCAGGCAACTTTATTACTTCTTTATTGTCCTCATTGAACAGCAAGAGCCAAATAGATCAATTTCTTTTTGCAAAGATTTGTTTGGTTATCTCAAATTTTAAATGGTCACAAGGACCTAACTTTTCAAAGAAACCATCCTCCTCATTCTAAATGTGAGAATTTGACAAGCAGGGCAGGCCAAGATCATGTATCTGCCCATGAAGCTCTATGTATGTGTCAGCTCTGCAGACACAGCTCTAAGTAGTGTCAAGCAGCAAAGGCACCAAATAGGAAGTGTGATGGTTTGTGCACGCTCAGTCCAGGGAGTGGCACTTAAGAAGGTGGGGCCTTCTTGGAATAGGTGTGGCCTTGTTGGAGTAGGTGTGTCACTGTGGGTGTGGACTTTAAGACCCTCATCCTACTTGCCTGGAAATCAGTATTCTGCTAGCAGCTTTCAGATGAAGCTGTAGAACTCTCAGCACCTCCTCCACCATGCCTGCTGTCTTAGTCAGGGTGTCTATTCCTGCACAAACATCATGACCAAGAAGCAGTTGGGGAGGAAAGGGTTTATTCAGCTTACACTTCCACATTGCTGTTTATCACCAAAGGAAGTCAGGACTGGAACTCAAGCAGGTCAGAAAGTAGGAGCTGAAGCAGAAGCCATAGAGAGATGTTCTTTACTGATTTGCTCAGCCTGCTCTCTTACAGAATCCAAGAATACCAGCCCAGAGATGGTCCCACCCACAAGGGGCCCTCTCCCCTTGATCACTAACTGAGAAAATGCCCTGCAGCTGGATCTCATGGAGGCATTTCCCCAGCTGAAACTTTCTCTGTGATAACTCCAGCTGTGTCAAGTTGACACAAAACTAGCCAGTACACTGGCATAGATGCTACCATTTTCCTACCTTGATTGAAATGTACTGAACCTCTGAACCTGTAAGCCAGCCCCTATTAAATGTTGTCTTTATATGAGTTGCCTTGGTCATGGTGTCTGTTCACAGAAGGGAAACTCTAACTAAGATGAGAAACAAAGCAGGAAAGTCCCACTCAGATACACACAAGACCCTAAGTATCTGTGCATGTGGGGAAGCTGGATTTGATATATGTCGCCTGACTACACATACAACACACACACACACACACACACACACACACACACACACACACACACACACACACACACACACACAAACCATGTGCTCAGGTCTTTAGCTATACCTCAAGATGTCTAGGTGTAGGTATCTTAAGATTCCTTAATCTACTTTTCTCAATTGGTGCTAAGCTGTTGGAAAATGTGACTAATGTCACTTACATGACCAGATTTCCTGTGACACACAGAGTTTCAGCAGGAGGGATCAGGTCCCAGAGAACAGTATTTTCAGTCACTACACCAGCACATGCCACCTGTACAGGTGCCTAAAAACTGATCCAAACATAGTGGCCTGCAGAGGTACCTGGAGACCTTAAGATGCTACTTCTTAACTACACCCAACCATATTTTACAGGCATATATGAGAATGCTTCCTGGTTTATCCCTTGCCCCCCGAAGCCACTTTAATGTACTAGTTCAACTCTAGTTAAAAAAACAAACAAACCAAAGAACCAAAAAACAAAAAATGAAAGAGAGAGACAGAGAGAAACATTCCAAAGCCTACTAAATTCCAAAGTGCTAACAAAGGGTTGTTGTGGCTTTCATGACCTCAAATTCTCACTGATGCTCAGAAGATCAAATAATTCAGACTTCAGCCTCTTTTACCAGGTCTCTTTTGCTTTCCTTGGAATTCAGGAGTTGGAACTAATGTAGTAATGTTTAGAGCTCAGAAGACTGGAGCCTGATGTCCAGCCCTACCGAACTGAGTCCTCTGAAGATTCTCTGAAAGAAGATGAACCTTTAGGACAGCCATGATACCTGATGGCCAGTGCCAGGTCATCTGTCCACTGCTCTATGGAGCTTGCCCTCCTCTCCTGGAACACTCTGGACTCTTGGTCAGAGTTTCTTGCAGAAAGACTTTCTAAAATGGAAGTACATCAGTGCAGCTGAGAAAAACTTACAAACAGACCTGAGTCTCAACATATTGCATCTCAGTGCATGCTCCTAGGTGATTGGATATTGAACTGCTTGGCTGTGGGTGTAAAGCTAGGGTGAAGAGACCAAGATGGATCAGAAAGATAAGGCCCTTTTGTTCTAGAGCTTTTAGGTGTGCTGTCAAACTGCTAGTGTATGCCTTCTCTAGTTTCTTTTGGGGGGCACTCAGAGCTATGAGTTTTCCTCTCAGGAATGCTTTCATTATGTTCCATGAATTTGGGTATGTTGTAGCTTCATTTTCATTAAACTCTAAAAAGTTTTTAACGTATTTCTTCCTTGACCAAGGTATCATTGAGGAGAGTGTTGGTCAGTTTCCAAGTGAACATTGGCTTTATATTATTTATGTCATTATTGAAGACCAGCCTTAGACCATTATATAAACAAACTCAAAGGCAAAAACCACATGATAACCTCATTAGATTCTGAGAAAGCATTTGACAAAATCCAAAACCCCTTCATGATAAAAGTCTTGGAAAGATCAGGAATTCAAGGCCCATACCTAAACATAATAAAAGCAATTTACATAAAACCAGTAGCCAACATCAAAGTAAATGGAGAGAAGCTGGAAGCAATCCCACTAAAATCAGTTACTAGGAAAGGCTGCCTGAAGCGACTGCACTTGACCAGCAAGAAGGATGCAACACCAAAGATCCTTCTCAACAGTACTTTATTCAGGAACTCCTTTCATGATGCTACAGGGATGCCAATGGACTAGGGAGGCCACCCTATATACTGCAGGTTCACTGTCTGGGTGCTCTGTGCCTTACTGCCACCATGGGATAGGCTAAAGCAGGAATCACCTCATTAACATTAGGCTGGGCAAAGAGGACTTGTGCTGAGTCATTACTGTATAGGACTGCACATGTATGCTTCAAGGTGGCAAACAACTTGTTATCAGATGGGCAGTGAAAGTCAGTGCCATCTTGTAATGGCCGATGATGTAGCGCGCTACAGTTGCCCACTTTCTCCGTACCTATTCAATATAGTACTTGAAGTCCTAGCCAGAGCAATTCGACAACAAAAGGGGATCCAAATTGGAAAGGAAGAAGTAAAAATATCATTATTTGCAGGTGATATGATAACATGCATAAGTGACCCTAAAAATTCCACCAGAGAAGTCCTAAAATTGATAAACAGCTTCAG
>NW_018393639.1:0-7193 GCF_900095145.1 Mus pahari | reverse complement strand
GAGCTAAAACCATCCACAGGAAAAAAGACAACATTTTCAACCAATGATGCTGGCACAACTCAGTGTTTTCATGTAGAAGAATGAGAATTGATTCATTCTTATCGCCTTGTACTAAGGTCAAGTCTAAGTGGATCAAGAACTCCACATAAAACCAGAGACACTGAAATTGATAGAGTAGAAAGTGGGGAAAAGCCTCGAAGATATGGGCACAGGGGAAAATTTCCTGAATAGAACTGTAAAGCCTTGTGCTGTAAGATTGAGAATTGACAAATGGAACCTCATAAAATTACAAAGCTTCTGTAAGACAAAAGACAGTCAATAAGACAAAAAGGCCACCAACAGATTGGGAAAGGATCTTTACTAATCCTAAATCAGATAGGGGACTAATATCCATTATATATAAAGAACTCAAGAAGACAGACTCCAGAAAACCAAATAATTCCCTTAAAAATTTGGGCACAGAACCAAACAAAGAATTCTCAACTGAGGAATATAGAATGACTGAGAAACACCTCAAAAAATGATCAACATCCTTAATCATCTGGGAAATGCAAATCAAAACAACTTTGAGAATCCATCTCACACCAGTCAGAATGGCTAAGATCAAAAATTTAGGTGACAGCAGATGCTGGCAAGGATGTGGAGAAAGAGGAACACTCCTCCATTTTTGGTCGGATTGCAAGCGTGTAAAACCACTCTGGAAATCAGTCTGGCAGTTCCTCAGAAAAATGGACATAGTACTACTGGAGGATCCAGTAATACCTATCCTGGACATATATCCAGAAGATGTTCCAACAGGTAATAAGAACACATGCGCTACTATGTTCATAGCAACCTTATTTATAATAGCTGCAATGTTCCTCAACAGAGTAATGGATACAGAAAATGTGGTACATTTACACAATAGAATACTACTCAGCTATTAAAAACAATGAATTTATGAAATTCCTTGGCAAATGGATGGATCTGGAGGGTATCATCATGAGTGAGTTAAGCCAATCACAAAATAACTCACTTAATATGCACTCACTGATGAGTGGATATTAGCCCTGAAACCTAGAATACCCAAGACACAATATGTAAAACACATGAAACTCAAGAAGAAGGAAGACCAAAATGTGGACACTTCTCCCCTTCTTAGAATTGGGAACAAAACTCCCATGGAAGGAGTTACAGAGACAAAGTTTGGAGCTGAGACGAAAGGATAGACCATCCAAAAACTGTCCCACCCAGGGGTCCATCCCATAATCAGCCACCAAATGCAGACACTATTGCATACACCAGCAAGATTTTCCTGAAATGACCCTGATATAGCTGTCTCTTGTGAGACTATGCCAGCGCCTGGCAAACACAGAAGTGGATGCTTACAGTCAGCTATCTGATGGAACACAGGGCACCCTATGGAGGAGCTAGAGAAAGTACCCAAGGAGCTGAAGGGGTCTGCAACCCTATAGGTGGAACAACAATATGAACTAACTAGCACCCCCAGAGCTCATGTCTCTAGCTGCACATGTAGCAGAAGATTGCCTAGTCAAACATCATTGGGAAGAGAGGCCCCTTGGTCTTGCAAACTTTATATGCCCCAGTACAGGGGAACACCAAGGCCAAGAAGGGGGAGTGGGTGGATAGGTGAGTGGGGTAGGGGAGGGTATAGGGGACTTTGGGCATAGCAATTAAAATGTAAATGAAGTAAATACCTAATAAAAATTGGAATAAAAAAAGAGAAATGTTTGTGGTGTATACAAGAAGAGTCAGAGAAGAAAGAAGCCCTGAAAGTTATGATCTCCTCTTGGGGGCAGCACTGAGGCAGAGTGCAGTCTGGATGAAGCTGGAAAAAAGTTGGCATACTGAATGCGCAAACCAGTCAGGCTCAAGATTAGAGCTAGCAGTCCAGGATCAACTCTGTATCTTCGATGAAAATATGTGTGTTGGCTGAGGATGGAAAGGAGATTGCATTCAGAGGGGCAGAAGGGCAGAATAGGAAGAATAGCATAGGAAGAAGTCAACAAAGTCACTTTGCTGTCTCTGACTCAGTAGTGCCATCTGCTGTCCTTTCTGTGCACGTGCTGGGCAAATGTACAGTTTCTGTCAGAATGACAAGGTACATGTGAACCATGATTGGAGAGAAAGACATGGACTCAGGAACAGAACATAGAAGGCATGCTTTTATGCCAGGAAATCACTGGCAAAATCAAGGCAGAAATAAAGAATGAAATTAAAGACATTGTAGAATTTAATGAAAATGAAGTCACAACATACCAAAACACATGGGACACAATGAAAACAATTCTAAGAGGAAACACTCATGGCTCTAAGTGTGTCCAAAAAGAAACTGGGGAAAGCATACACTAGCATCTTGACAGCACACCTGAAATCTCTAGAAAAAAGTAGAAAACACAACCAAGAGGAGCAGACAGCAGGAATTAAGCAAATTCAGGGCTGAAATCAACCAAGCAGAAACAAACAGAACTATACAAAGAATCAATCAAACGAGGAACTGGTTGTTTGAGAAAATCAACAACATAGAGAAACCTTAGTCAGACTAACCAGTGGGCACAGAGACAGTAGCCAAATTAACAAAATCAGAAATGAAACCAATGAAATTAAAAAAAAAAATTATCAGAACCTACTACAAAACTGTGTTCAACAAAACTGGAAAATCTGGATGAATTGGCATTTTTTTTACAACCATCTTCCATTTGGTAAAGGAGGAAGAAAACAAAGAGATCATAATGTTTAGATGGAAATGTGCATATAAGGATGATAGCATTTTGGATTTGTTCCTGGCATCTGGCAATGAAGCAGTTTCCAGATACTATTTGAAAAGACTCTCATTGATGGGGGTTTCTTGTACCTCGAATCTCCAGATGTAAGGGCTGCCCTGGATGGAAATGAACAACAGAGGGAGGATGAGAAGCCCATGTCTAATACAGTGGGGTCGAGTGCACCTGCCAGAGTGGAGTCTCCTTTTCTTTGGGGGAAATGTGAGTGGTCTTAAGGTCTTCAGGAGCTGCAGAGAGCAGGCTCCTGTTGGGGTCAATGTGTAGTAACAAGAGTCATGTTCAAGTGGAGAGGTGAAAGGTTTGAGGTGAGATGGGTGGACCCAATGAGAAAGTCCCTCAAATTCAGCAGCTCTAGGGGTCATGAGAATTACCTTGAAAGGGCCCTGACATTGAAGAAAGAGAAGTGAAGGCTGATTATCCAGAGGGGAGAGAAGAACTAGGTCTCCAGTGTTGAGAGGCAGTAGGCAGGGGACAGCATGTGGCTTTGGTAGATGGTGGTCAGAAAGTTCCATAGGAGAAAGCAGAGGTGGCAAAGGAATGCAGTGAGTAGATCATCAGGGATGGGAGAGCATTTAGATGAAAGACCAGGAGTTAGGACCAGATATCCATACATGAGTTCAAAAGGTGTTTGGTATTTTTCCTGTATTTTTTTTGTATGTACTGTGTATATGATTGGCATGAAGGCCAAAGAAGGAGCTAAATCCACTAGAACTGGAGTTACAGAAGGTGATGAGATGCTACTTAGGTACTGGGAATCTAACCAGGTCCTCCAGACCCTTCATTGAGCCTCTGGTCATGCATTTGGTCTGGCAGGTTGCCTAGTGAGTTTGGAGATCCACATGTCTCCATCCCATCCCCCAGGGCTAGGAGTACACACATGCTGTGATCTCTGGTTTATTACATGGGTGCTCTGAATCAAACTCAGATCTGTAAGATTACACAGCATTATGTATGTATCTTCAGCCAACATTCTTTTGTTACATGTCAATCATGTGACAAGGACTCCTTTAATCAGTGGCATATATCCAGGTGAGATATCTTTTCTCTGGGGTCTCATTTCTTCTTTCAGACAGAGAATTCTGAAAATCTAAGGTATCCTGCTGTAGCTGAATTATACTCATGAGCATACATTGTATGCACATTAACTGAAAAGCCCTGCCTAAGGTAGACAGGGAGCCCATCATACTGTAAAAGCCCAGATGGAAGATCAGGCCTAGGACAGACTCTGAACTTTTGCTTTAGTAATCATAGCCTCTGATTGGTCTTTACCCTGATCGTCCTTCTTATTGCTTTCAATAAGGCCTTGTTTTCCATTAGTTTCTCGCACCCCCACTGACTCAACTTGGCCATTCAATTTACAATAACATGATGCAATATATCCTATGAATGGGCAGTACATAAATGAATAAGAAACTCTGGAACCCACACTCAAGAGCTCTCATAGCCAAAGTGTGCATTAAAATTTTAACCACAACCACACAATGCATAAATGACAAAGAGGCACAAGCTAAAGGGAAGCTGGGGTCACCTTCTATGTCTTGCCTTGGGAATGGATAGACAAAGCAAAGAGTTTAAGGAGGCAAAGCGATGAAGAAGGCAGGCAGGATGGCTGTGTGTGCTGGCTACAGGAAATCAATTAGCATATCAGAGACAGGAACAGATAGCCAAAAAGATAGCCGAAATCATGAGAGCCCTGTTTATGTCACTGATTGACTTTTGCAAGGAATTAAAATTCAGAGCAAGAGAAAACAAACTGCGAGCTCACACAGTTTTTAGGCAACAGGTGTTAGAATTTAATAAAGGAACTTTAATTTGGTTTAAGTTTTGTTCATCTTCATGGAGGAGCAAATTCTGGTGTTTTCTTTGGTTCACAGGATCTTTGACTTCTGTATTTTCTCTTGCAGCAGTGGAATCTACGATTTGGACAAATGCCAGGCAGTCGAGCAGTGGGGTTGCACCTTTTCACGCATTTGCCTTCAACCATATCACAACTTGTTGGTTTGATGATTTCTTGGCTAAAAGCTGAAAGATAAGTAAGAAAAGCCACAGATTAGAATTGAAAGTGTCAGAAATACATATCAATGTGTTCTTATGATGAGTTGATCTCAGCAGGCTTCCCCCCCCCCCAAACATGATATCTGTTTTAGCAGGGCTGAATCCAATTCTTGATAGAGACAGGCACTGCTGCAGTGTAGAGGGGGTGCTGGTTTTCCTAGGACCCAAATGTTGAAGGGTCTGCTCAACCCCTAACTGACTGGAGTTTTCAGGGTCAGCAGGCAGGAGCTCAGGAAAGATTCTGTGTGAGTCCCTAGCTTCTTCTCAGCAGCCCTGTCATTGCTTTTCCACACACAAGTCCCTTGTTCTAGTATCTGAAACAGACACTGAGTGTGACTGTGCACATGGATGTGCATGTGTGCAGACACATATAGAGGCCAGAGTTTGGCCTAAGATGTGTTCATCAATTCCTCTCCAGCTCATTACTTGTTTTAGCTCCCTCTCTTGAGTTGTCTAACCCGATAATTCTGTTTGTCTAATGTCAAGTATGAAACACAGCTTGGAGCCTGGAAAGATGGCTCAGCAGTTAGGAGTGCATACTGCTCCTGCAGAAGACCTGAGAGAAGTTCCTAGTACCATGTCCAGCAGCCCATATGTGCCTATAAATAACCCATCTCTGAGAGATTAGATGTCATTGTATGACCTCTGTGGGTACTGTACTTCTTGGCATATATCCAACCATACATATACACAAAATTTGAAAGAATATAAATCTTTTCCACAAAATACACTTAAGGCAGAGTTTGGGGGACTGGGTTTTACAGCCTCCTCTGAACTATGAGCCTCATTTACCCTGTAGACAGTGTGTACTTAAGGGTATTCCATGGGGTAGGGGGAGAGGAAGTTCTCAATCACAGGCTGGGCTGGTTATTCTGAAGAGTTCTCTAGAGTAAGCAGAGACTCTACTCCTTATATGTAAAGATTTCTAAATTAATACCTTTCTTTTCAGGTAAGAATCAAACGTTTTCCAAGTATACCTATGAGAAACTCATTTGATAATCTTAAGCTTAGCGTCAGGAGTTAGGAAATGGAAGTCATGTGATTCAGATCATCAGAGAATGAGTCTAACTTAGGCTAGTTCAAGGGAAAAGGAAAGAGTTCTTGGCTTGTGTTAGTAGTCACTCAATAAAAATTTTCTAAAATGCTTAATTAGAAGAAAGAAAGAAAAATGTGAAAGTAAGGAGGGTATCTGTAAAAAGGAGAGACACAGAAAGAAACATAGAGATGGACATGTACACAGAAAGAGAGGCATACACACATAGAGACAGAAAGACAGATGCATACACAGAGGAACACACATAAAGTGAAAGGGAGACTGACAGACACATAAAGATTAAGGGACAGAAATATACACACATACCCACACACATGCTGTAGGGAGCTATCTCTCATTTTGATGTGGGACCACCCTGTTGCCATGACTCACCTGCAAGTGGAGACAGCAGCATTAGGAGAAATGCAAATAGAAGGTAATGGATCCTCATGACTGAAGCCTGGTGAAGTGCAGAGATGCAGAGGGACTTGAGCTCAGTGCCTTATATATTGCAAGGGGCTGCCTCCTGGGTAGGATTCTACACTGACTAGAATCCAAGGAATTACAATTGTATAATACACAGTACCTTATCTCTCTTGTCAGAGTGGCCATTCTAGAGCACACTGAGTCTCTTATGCAAATGTGAGGATCCCCAGATGATTTCCTCCTGTACTGCTCAACAAGAACATCTTCCTGCCCTACTTCTTAGGTGACAGGGACCCATGCTGTCCTGGGACAGACTTACTGGTTACAATTGGAGCTTACTTGCCTATAACTCAAGACATTTGACGTGGTCATCTCAGAGTCTGGCAACGGGCTGAGACCTCAGTGGAAAGTAATTTCGCATAGATCTCTCTGTTCTTGGGCACACTCAGCTGCTGGAGGCAACAAAATGTGAGCCAGGTCAAGGTTCCCCCACCTTTTTAGGTCAGAACATGGGCCTCATTTCATAGATTTCTCTAAGTGACTGCTCAGCAGTAGGGTTCATTCACTACAGTGGAGTCGGATAGGTGTGCTGGTTCCTCTCACAGAGAAAGCAATGAGTTGGTAATGTGTTACCTGAACATGGGGCCCCATGCCCACCTAAAGGAAGCAAGGAGTAGCTGGTTCTAACCACCCCATGATGAACAACTTGCCTTTGGGTCTGTGGTTCTTCTTTCTAAGATGATGTATCAGTGGTGAGGGGTCAAGTTGCTTTTTAGTTTCTATTCTTAGAATCCAGGACAGTGAGACTCTAGTCCCTTGCACCATCTCCCTATTGCTCTCACTGGGAATATCTGATGGGTGCCTTGTGGCTCATCTCTGAGTGAAGTCTCTTGGAA
>NW_018393638.1:46338-47697 GCF_900095145.1 Mus pahari | reverse complement strand
TCAATGCAATCCCCATCAAAATTCCAACCCAATTCTTCACAGAGTTAGAAAGGGCGATTTGCAAATTCATCTGGAATAATAAAAAACCTAGGATAGCAATAACCATTCTCAACAACAAAAGAACCTCTGGTAGAATCACCATGCTGGATCTTAAGCTGTACTATAGAGCAATTTTGATAAAAACAGGATGGTACTGGTACAGCAACAGACATGTAGATTAATGGAATAGAATTGAAGATACAGAAATGAATCCACACACCTATGTTCACTTGACTTTTGTCAAGGGAGCTGAAATCATCCAGTGGAAAAAAGAAAGCATTTTCAACAATTGGTGCTGGCTCAGCTGGTGGCTATCATGTAGAAGAATGAGAATGGATCCATTCTTATCTCCTTGAACAAAGCTCAAGTCTNAGTGGATCAAGACCTCCACATAAAACCAGAGACAATGACATTGATAAAGGAGAAAGTGGGGAAAAACCTCGAAGATATGGGCACAGGGAAAAAAATTTCTCGACAGAACACCAATGGCTTGTGCTGTAAAATCAAGAATTGACAAATGGGACCTCATAAAATTGCAAAGCTTCTGTAAGGCAACTTTATTTATAATAGACAGAAGCTTGAAAGAAATCTGATGTCCCTCAATAGAGAAATGGATACAGAAAATGTGGTACATTTACACAATGGAGTACTACTCAGCTATTAAAAACAATGAATTTATGCAATTCTTGGGCAAATTGATGTATCTGGAGGATATCATCTTTAGTGAGGTAACCCAATCACAAAAGAAGTCACTAGATATGCACTCACTGATAATTAGATATTAGCCCAGAAACTTAGAATACCCAAGACACATTATGCAAAACAGAAGAAAACCAAGAGGGATGACCATAGTGTGGATACTTCATTCCTTCTTAGAATAAAGGACAAAGTACTCATGAAAGGATACAGGTATAAAGACAAAATTTAGAGCTCAGATGAAAGGATGGACTATCCAGAGACTACCCCATCCGGGAATCCATCCCATCATCAGCCAGCAAACCCAGATTCTAATGCACATGCCATCAAAATTTTGCTGAAGGACCCTGATATTGGGGCCTCTTGTGAGGCTATGCCTGAGCCTGGCAAACACCGAAGTGGATGCTCACAGTCAGCTATTGGATGGAACACAGGGTCCCCAATGGAGGAGCTAGAGAAAGTACCCAAGGAGCTGAAGGGGGTTGCAACCCTGCAGGTGGAACAATAATATGAACTAACCAGTAGCCCCTGAGCTTGTGTCTCTAGCTGCATATGTAGCAGAAGATGGCCTAATTGGCCATCACTAGGAAGAGAGGCCCCTTGGTCTTGCAAACTTTATATGAC
>NW_018393638.1:28637-45643 GCF_900095145.1 Mus pahari | reverse complement strand
GTGTGTGTGTGTGTGTGTGTGTATGTGTGTGTGTATGTGTGTGTGTGCATGTGTGTGTAAGAGAGAGAGAGAGACAGAGAAATAAACAGAGGTGATGTTATGATACTTGGGCTGAAAATGTTCCACAAGGACCCTAGGTTACTAAAAAACTTTACCAACACTGTTGAAAAACATTTTGAGTGTTTTGTCTGGATAGTCAAATGGCTTGTTGTAAGGCTTCTGTGGGGAGCCCTTCCCACTCTAATCCCAAGATGACACTTGCCCGCCCAGGAATTACAAGGGACGACCTTCTTGATGCAAAAACAGGAGGTAGTTTATTGGCAGAGCTCTGGGCCGATGCATACCTCATGCAAGAGGTAGAGGTACCAACCACGTGGCCTGAAAGCTAGGGAGTTTTCTAGGGGGAGGGGGAGGGGCTAGCAAGAATTCGCAAGTTTACCCATAATTGGCTCATTTAAACATCAGCAGAATGACCACACATTTACAGAATTGTACGTGCAAAAGCAGGAGTGTTAGGAGACCTGAGGGTCGGGTCAGCGGAACATTTGGTTAACACGTGACTCCAAACTATCAGTCCCAGGAATGTTTCAACAATGGCCTGCCTGGGTGTGCCTAGGCCTGTCGCATTGTGTTCTTGGCCTCAGGTTTCCAAGCTCACAACTTTTTTCTCTGGACTTATTTGACATAAGTTACATGAATCCCAGGCCTTAAATTTCATTTTAAATTTCATTTCCCTTCAATCCCCACTTTTCCTCTACTAAATAATTCTAATCTTAGAATTAGAGTATCAGTTCTGTCTCTAGCAAAAGCAACTGATCGATTAATCAAGCAGGGTCCAAATGTTAAGAGCAAAAGCAGAATTACCAGTGGCCCAGTGATGGCCAGCAACATTGGTCAGTCAGGGGGAGCCTTCTTAATGTGAGACACATGAACCCAGGTTGGGATTCCTTTTACTTTTACGGCAGTGGGCATCAGCAGCAGCACCAAGTAGGGTCTTTTCCACCTCGGCTCCTAGGTTTTCCGCTTGATGTCTCCTCACCTGGACAGTGTCTACTACTTTAAACTGATGTAGCACCTGTGTGTCACCAACAACATAGTTTTTTTTTTTTAAACTGTTCTCAGACCTCCTTTTTTACAATTTTAAGAGCCTGTCACATAGATGGGCATAAGCGACACATACATTAATTCAAAGGGTGTTAGACCAGAGGCTCCGTGGGTATTCCGGGCCCTGAATAAGGCATAAGGGAGAAGGGATGTCCAATCGTTTCCACCAGTTTCTAAAGCTAATTTGGTTAGGGCTTCTTTTAGCATTCTATTTATTCTCTCTACCTGTCCTGAACTCTGGGGTCGGTATGCACAATGTAATTTACAATTTATCTCCAGCTGTCTGGCCAATCCCTGACTTACCTGGGAGACAAGGGCCGGCCCATCATCTGAACAGATTACCTTGGCTATCCCAAACCGAGGGAGAATTTCTTTGAGTATCTTCTTGGCCACCACATTAGCTGTCTCTCTCTTGGTGGGGAACACCTCGACCCACCCTGAAAAAGTGTCTATAAAGACTAAAAGATATTTATTTCTGTACTGGGCTGGTTTTACCTCAGTGAAGTTGGTTTCCCAGTAGGTCCCAGTTCTGTCTCCTCACAAGAGCCTTCAGTCATGGAGCCTGCTGGACCCGGCGTTGGTAAGTGCTCAAGCTCAGCAGTTTTTCACTAGGTCCTCTACAGCTTTCTGTAGTCCAGGAATATGATAAAGGGACCTACTGACCAGTTTTATCATCTTTTTGGATCCTAAGTGAGTGACGCGGTATATGTCAGCCAGGTATTCCAGCCCCTCTTTTTCTGTGAGAATTTCTTTCTCCATCTCTTCCTTAACTAGCTGGGGTGCGGTTTTAATTACCAGAGTCATTGGTCCCTGGGCTGCCTCTTTGGCCACTTGGTCTGCCATTTGGCTCCGTCTTTCGATTGGTCCGGTCCCCCCTTTGATGTCCTGGGCAATGGATGATAGCCACCCTGGTAGGCAGGTAGACTGCAGCTTCTAACAAGTTGAGGATCTCCTCCTTATTTTTAATGTCCTTTCCGGCGGAAGTCAAGAGTCCATGCTGTCTGTAGATTGCCCCACGGACATGGGCCATAGGGAAGGCATATCGGCTACCTGTGTAAATGTTAATGGTCTTTCCTCTGCCAGCCTTAAAGTCTGGGTTAGAGCGATGAGCTCTGCTCTCTGTGCTGACATCCCCTCAGGCAGACTGCTGGCCCAAATGACGGACTTCCCATCTACTACTGCTGCCCCTGCTCTGCGTTTACCTTCCACCATGAAGCTGCTTCCATCGGTGAACCAGGTCACTGCTACTGGCCACGATTGTTCTGTGAGGTCTGTCTGAATTTCAGTTTCTTTTGCCAGTACCTCTTCACATTTGTACAGGGGTTTCACTGGCTTCAGGAAGTAAGGTAGCAGGGTTGAGGATGGCAGGGGGAGTGAAGGTCACTCGCTCAGAAACCAGCAAATTCTGATAGTGAGTCATTCGGATGTTGGTCATCCATCAGGGGGCTGCCTGATAATACTCTTGAGCTAGTGTGGGGCCACCACGGTAAAGCTCTGCCCCATTGTTAGCTTATCATCATCTTTTATGAACACAGCTGTAGCCTCTATGGCTAGTAGGCAGGGAGGCCACCACTAGCCACAGAGTCCAGTTTCTTTGATAGGTAAACTACTGGGCACTTCCAGAGCCCTAAAGCTTGAGTGAGGACCCCCCTAGCTACCCCGTTCCTTTCGTAGGGTGAAAGGCTTGTTCAGGTCAGGCAGTGCTAGGGCAGGGGCCTGCAGCAGGGCCTTTTTTAGAGTCTCAAAAGCTGATTGATGTTCCCAGGTCCTGGTGAATTCCCCTTTTTCTTTGGTTAGGGGGGTAGTGACAAATCCCAGGACCCAAAGTCTACAGAATACCACCATCCCTAAGAATTCTCTTACTTGGCGAGGGGTGGTCGGGGTTGGGTTCTGCATCACTGTCTGCTTCCTGGCTTCTGTGAGCCATCGTCGTCCATTCTTCAGGATATATCCCAAGTAGGTCACTTCCGTCTGGCATAACTGTGTCATTTTAGCCGAAATCTGATACCCCAACTCACCCAACTCGACCAGGATGTTCTGAGTCCCAAGATCGCACTCCTCATGTGTTTTCCATGGGTACAATTTTTGCCCTGAAACCCCAATCACCAATGTTTTCTCATTCTTTTTTACTTTACCTAATGGTGTTTGAAGCACTGAAAATTCAGCACCTGTGTCAACCAGGAAGTCTACTGGGGTCCCCTCCACTTCTAATGTTACCCTAGGCTCGGGGAGGGGGGCTGAGCCCCGTCTCCCCTAGTCTTCATCCTCTTTGAGAGACAGTACCTTTAACCCCATGTTTCAATTTAGGGCACTCACAGGCCCAGTGGCCAGTATCCTTGCAGTATGCAAATTTGTCTCTTTCTAGGCGTGGTCTGTCTCCTCTGGGCTTTCTTGGCCCTTGCCGTTTTCTATCTCCCAGGTCCCCTAACTGTCTAGCCCTACCTCCTTTGTCCCTATCTTCTGCTACTGCCAGAACCCGAGTCAGAACCTTTTCCTGTCTTTTGTCCCTCTGGTCTCCATCTTTTTTCCTCTCTCTTATTTTCTTTCCAGCTTTCTTAACCACATCCCTTATAGTATAATCCTGCAATCCCTCAATCTGCTGCGAATTTTCTCCTAATGTCAGGGGCCGACTGTCTGTTAAAGGCCATAATCACTGAGGCCTGCTGCCCCTCAAACATAGGGTCAAATGGGGTGTATCTCCTGTAAGCCTCCATGAGCCTCTTTAAAAAGACTGAGGGGGGCTCAGTCATCCCCTGCATAACTTTTCTTACCTTAGCCAAATTCGTAGGCCGGCCAGCAGCACCTCTCAGCCACCAGAACCCTGTGGTGATTGGACAGCTGTTCTCTATCTTGTGCCTTGTTATAGTCCCATTGAGGGCAGGTTAGAGGGAATCCTTCATCTATTCAAGCCGGTGGCCAGAGTGGGTGTCCAGTACCATCTCGGACATTTTCCCAGGCCACTTGGAGGATTCTCTCTCTCTCCTCTGTGGTGAACAGGGTCTGCAAAAGCTACTGAGAGTCATCTCAATTCGGCTGATATAAATACATCAACGATTTGACCAGGCCTGTTAGCCCTCCAGGCTTTCTCTGAAAAAGGAGAGTGCTTAAATTTAAATTATTCTGGTCTTTCCCGGAGCTCCAACAGAACAGCCCTGAGGGGAAGTGCCATGGTTGGATTGGCTGGCCCCTCAGGAGTGGCTCCCCGCTGGCTCCTTGTTTTTTCTGAGGGGCCTCCTGCCTTTTAATTATTTTTAATAAGTCCCCACATAACTTGGGTAGTCAATAGTCATCTCATCCTCGCATGAGTGGGCATTAACCAGCCTTTGGTTCAGCAAGGCCAAATCAAATCCATGATAACAAATTTGCAAAGGTCTGGATGNCAAGGAATCCATCTGCTGTTCTATAAAACCAGTAATTCTATTAAAAATAAAAGGCCCCAAAGTTATTAATCTGGAGCTCCAACTTAAGTTTATGTAACTGTTGAATTCATTTTTTTCTACACCTAATTTATTTATATAAAAGCAACATTTTTCTTGCAGAGTCAGGTGCCACCCTTTTTTTAGCAGTCAGCAAATCAAGTGCTCTATATGACCAGTATAAATAAGAATTTTTGCAAACAATTTGTGTCTTAAGATGAGATCTTTGTCAATTAACATCTCCGGGAAGCTTTTGAAAATGAAAATTTTTGAAGCAAATCAGTGCTCTGCTCTTAAATTTTCTATACCAAAACTTTCTAGTATAACTAAAACCCTAAATATTATAAAGACTTTGCCTCTGAATCTTTTGGAGCAACACTACTTCCCAAAACTTTAGAGCTCATTGTGAGAGCAAATATTTTAAGCAAACTTATTTAGAGGCATTAACTAACAAACACTTTCTACTCTGAAAGATTCAAACTGTTAGCTTCTTGTATTGAAGCTGAGAGAATAAAAATTTCTTACATAATATAAGGCTATATTACTTTAGCCATACCTAAAAGCAAGTTTCCAGTAATCACAAACTCACTAGAAGCAAACACTTTACAATTATCAGTATGCGAAGAAAAACAAACTTTGCTATTTTCAGAGCCTGGACACCCAAAATGAATTTACCTGCTCTGTGCGCGCTTGCATGAGTGCGCACGCAGGTGTGTGCCCCTCGCAGGGGCGCAGGGGGAGATGTGGCAGGGGCCATGGATCCTTTGGGGGTCACAAACCCCCTCCTTGGCCCATTGCTTTTGTTAATCTTTACCTTGGGGCTTGGCGGTCACTGGCCACACAGCCCTGGCACCTCGCTGCACCCCTTTGAGCATCTGAGGCAGTGTAGGGCCTGCGGAAACCGTGCCTCCTCACCCCTGGCCGCCTGCCATTGCCCAGGAGCATCAGAGGCAGCCACTGCTGGCAGCTGCTTCCTGCCCTGGCACTCTCGCCAGCTCCAAGCATAAGTGAGCAGCTCTGCTCCCCTTCTGCCAGACCCCCACTTGCTGGCTGACCGCCAGCTCTGGGCCTCCTGGCCTCCCTGCCTTGACAAGCAGCATATGCTAGGCTGGCCATCCATTTGCCCAGCGGGCAAACACCTTTAAAACCATTTAGAAACACAGTCTGTCCTAAGACAAAGGTCAGAAAAGACAAGAACAAAACAAAAACAACAGACGAGCAGGTTTCTAAGTCCACTCTTTTTTTTTTTTCTTTCCTGACTGGGTGAGATTCCACGTTCACCCCTTTTCACCCTCAGAACATCTTCTAGGGCTACAGCCTGTGGGTCTCCTTAGACATCTCTGCCCACAGCCTTGGGGATCTCACGATCCCCAGTGGCAGCTCTTCTGAAATCAAAAATGGCACCATACCACACTTAGACAACACATGTAACATAACAAGTAAGACTCAGATAACACTCACCTCCAAGAGGCCTGCCATCGGGGTTCCTGGGCATCAAGAAGATCTCAGTGGGACCTCCAAATGTAAAGCTTCTGTGGGGAGCTCTTCCCACTCCAAACCCAAGATGACGCTCGCCCACCCAGGAATCACGAGAGATGACCATCTTGATGGAAAAACACAAGGTAGTATATGGGCAGAGCTTTGGGCTGATGTGTACCTCACGCATGAGGTAGAGGCACTGACCACATGGCCGAAAGCTAGGGGTTTTTATAGGGGGAGGGGTCAGGGCTAGCAAGAGTTGACAGGGTTACCTGTAGTTGTCTCATTTAAACAGCAGCAGAATGACCACACATTTACAGAATGGTACGTGCAAAAGCAGGAGTGTTAGGAGACCTGAGGGGCAGGTCAGTGGAACATTTGGTTAACACACGATTCCAAACCATCAGTCCCAGGAATGTTCCAACAATGGCCTGCCTGGGTATGCCCAGGTCTGTCCCACTGTGTTCTCTGCCTCAGGTTTCCAAGCCTACAACTTTTTCTCTGGACTTATTTGACATAAGTTACATGAATCCTAGGCCTTAAATTTCATTTCCCTTCATTGTCAGACAACATATACTGTTGTTTCTCTTAGTTATCTCTCAGTGGCTGAAGGTAAGCTTCTGTTGCTGAAGACAAAATATACATATAACATAGAGATCACATTATTTGAGCTAGAACTCATCTGAAAGCCTCCTTCCTGCAGTCTATCTTTCATAATACCAGAAAGTACTATTTAAACTACCAGTGCAGGAGGCAGTTAATTGCTCTACTCAGCTGTGATAACAATGAAGGACACCAATGACCAGCAGAGTGAGATACTTGTAAAGCTTCAATTAGCATAATGCACTTCTTGGTAGTGACACATTTCTAAGTGGACAAAAGGCATACTTAAAGAAGAGAACTCATACCAGGCACTAGAAACCTGGCCAACTACATTAAATTAATGAGAATATGTATCTTAGAAGATAATCTACTACCATAACTTTTACTTTGCAAAAACATCATACCATCATAATTACTTAATTATATTCTAAGTCTTCTCCATATACCCACAGCAATGTGCTACTATCACCATTCATGAAAGAAGCTTCTTTGTGCAAAAAATGAAGATTATTGCAGAAAACCAGAACTGGAAACAACATAAAGATTAATTAATGAATTCTAAGGAGCCTAGCATCAGTGGATGGATACATCTGTATCCCAGCTGCATGCAAAGCTCAGGGAACATTTATAAACAAGGACATAAAGAGTAGAAGAGCCAGAATGTAAGAAGTGGGCTATGTGACTGCCACTCTTAGAAATGGCTGCATAAGTCTGAAGAGATGGCTCAGGCATTAAAGGCTGGGCTAACATCCAAAAATATAAGATATGGATGAATAAACAAGAACTGAATAATAACAAAATAATAGACATGCTAACATGGAAGGGGAAATCACAGTGGGTCTCACACCTAGACAAAGAACTATAGGAAATTAATGATTTTCAGAAAGAGAGAATTAGCTTCTCATAAGGGTGAGGCCCTGTTTGTTTATCCAATGAAAGGTGTTCATACCTGAAAACATAAATATACAAATAAAAATAAATTTCTCAAATTATATTTATATATTTCTTCTAATGTGTATGTGTGTGTTCATGAATGCACTTCTAACAGTAATAACTAAACAGCGACTATCAATTTGGAGGGAGGAAATAAGAGGGGTTATATTGAGGGAATAGAGAAGAAAAGGGCAGGAGATAAGTGCTATAATTATATTTAATTTAAAATGTAGAATAAATAAGTTAATACCTTTATGTAAATCTAATTTTATTGGCTGACAAGTATCAGAGCAGAAATAGATTAATACTGGAGCTTTTTAATATGGAAGCTCACAGGATTGTAACTGAATTGGAATACTTTTGTATCCTACATTCTAGTATTGTAATTGTGAATCCAAATTGGTTACTTGCCTCTCAAAATAGCAAAATACTGGAGAATAAGTTGTCAAGGTAGAAAAAAAAATTAACCTGAGAAAATAATAAAATGTGTAACATAAAAGAGTTTCTAAAGCAAAAGAACAAGATAGTCTTAATAAAACAATGACACATCAATACTACTCCTGGGCATATACCCAGAAGATGTCAAACATGTAATATGGACACAAGCTCCACTATGTTCATCGCAGCCTTGTTTATCATAGCCAGGTGCTAGAAAGAACCCAGATGTCCCTCAACAGAGGAATGGATACAGAACATGTGGTACATTTACACAATGGACTCAGCTATTAAAAACAATAAGTTTATGAAATTGTTAGACAAATGGATTGGACTACAAAACATCATCCTGAGTGAGTTAGGTAAATCAATCACAAAAGAACACACATGGTATCCACTCACTGATAAGTGAATATTAGCCAGAAGTTCAGAATATCCAAGATACAATTCACAAAATGGATGAAACTCAAGAAGGAAAACCAAAGTGTGGCTACTTTGATCCTTCTTAAAAAGGGGAACACTATACCCATGGAAGGAGTTACAGACAAAATGTGAAACAGAGACTGAGAGAATGACCATCCAGAGACTGCCCTACGTGGGGATCCATCCCATATACAATCACCTAACGCAGACACTTTTGTGGTTGCCAACAAGAGCTTGCTGACAGGAGCCTGAAATAGCTGTCTCCTGAAAGGTTACACCAATGCCTGACAAATACAGAGGTGGATTGTTGCAGCCAGAAGTGGATGCTCACAGTCATCCATTGGATGGAGCACAGGGTCCCCAATGAGGGAACTATAGAAAGGCCCTAAGTAGCTGAAGGGGTTAGCAGCCCCATAGGAAGAACAATATGAACTAACCAGTATCCCCTGAGCTCCTAGAGAGTAAATCACCAACTAAAGAGTACACATGGTGGAAGTCATGCCTCCAGCTGCCTATGTAGCAGAGGATGGCCTAGTAGGTAATCAATAGAAGGAGAGGCCCTTGGTCCTGTGAAGGCTCTATGCCCCATTATAGGGGGATGCCAGGGCCAGGAAGCATGTGTGGGAAGGTTGGTGAGCAGGGGGAGGGGGAAAGTGAAAAGGGGGTTTTTGAAGGGGAAACCAGGAAAGGGGACAATATTTGAAATGTAAGTAAAGTAAATATATAATAAAAATTGAGTGAATTTACTAGATAAGTAAATACTAATTTTTTTTAAAAGGCAGTAAAAGGGAGGACATAGAAGTGGAAGAAAAAAGTAGGAAGAAACATGGAGATTGCCCAGATTTTGTCTGCTTTCTAACTTATAAGCAAAGTTGCATGCTAAAAGAAAGTAGGAGGGTTTTGGTAAATAGAAAATGAAAGTGAATTTCTTCCTAGACAGTGATACTCATTAAAATAAGAATATAAAAAATAAGTTACAGATTTCAGACAAATTACCTCTTATTGATTCCATGTATAAGCCAGAAATAAGTTAAGAAGGGGGATAATAATACATCCTGAAGGCAGTTCATTCATTATTAGAAACCATTGTTACCTTATGAACAAAATGGTTCAGTATGGAAAAGAAAGACATAAACATTCAGAATTTGTTTTTGAAAAGAAATGTTTCCAGACAATAGAAAATATGCCTTGGAAATGCCAAGTTTTATTAATTACTTTTCTGTTATGACAAAACATGCAAACAAAAGTCACATTAAGAAAGAAATATTGGCTTACACTTTCAGAGAGGATATAATCCAGAATGGCAGAGAAGATATAGGGGCTGGAGTATTAGGCTGGTCTACAAGTATTGAAGCAGATTGCTAACATTTCATGAACACATAGGAAGCAAAGAGAAGGAACAGGGTGTAGGAGCAGCTAATAATACTTCCTTTTTATTATGTGTATTTTATTAAGATGTATTCCACATTGAGATGGGTGATTTTAGTTTTTCCACAGTTACTCTTGCCACTCATTTAAAACAATAGTCAAACTTGCTACAAATGTACTCTACCAAGTAGTACTTCGTCAAATTACAAAATAAATAGTCACAAGAGAAATGAAGCAGAAATTCAGTTAATTTAGGTCATTCCACTACACTGATACACTTCTTCCATCAATTCTTGGCCTCTTAATGTTTTTATAACCTTTCCAAGCAGAGTCACCAAGTGGGCACTATGTCTTAAAATGCATGCGGCTATGGGAAACATTCCCTTTTATAACTCCCAAGAGAAGGCTTAACTCACAAGGTAAAATCACAAAAGTGGTATAGCAGAACAAGTAATACTAGGATAACTTTGTAGTTCTTTGAATGCATTCCTTGAATCTTGGGCACTTTAATACTTGGTTCCCAAACTGGTATCTGTATGGGGAGGATAAGGAGGTATGGCATTTGTGGCATGTCTCTTGGTTGTGAGTTGAGTTTTCAAAAGATTTATGCATTTTTGAGTTAGCTCTCTCTGCCTCTTGTTTGTAGATGGAGATGTGAGCTCTCAGCTGCTACTCTAGCTGCCTATTTTCACCTCACTGAACTCTACAATAGCAGACTAATCCATTGGAGCCATAAGCTCCAAAGAATCCTTTTCTTCTACAAATTGCCTTTTTCACAGTGTTTTAATCATAGCAATAGAAAAGTAACCATTACCAAAGTTAGTGTTGTGGCAGAAATATTAAGACAGTCTAATATTGACTCTGATGCATGGTTTTTAGTAATAACACTTAGGCAGATTTACAGTAAAAAAAAGAGCTGATAGAAGTGAAAGAAATAAAAATGTACATTTTGCATAGGAAGCAAACACTGGCAAGGTTAATGCAACAGCTAAAGTTTTTGCTGGAAGAAAGTTTGTACCTATTCAGGAGAATGGTAAGATTAAGGATGAACCAAATCTGCCTTGGAATAAAGGGAAAGTGACCTCAATACAAGACCTCACCCAGCTATCTTTTCAATTTGGGAAAGGATAAATCCTAAGGAATTTCTGCTCTAAGAAAGGAACAAACAAACAAACAAGCAAACAAAAACAAAAGCTGCTTCAAGGAGAAGAGATTTTATGCCAAATTGGTGACTAAATTCAGCATTGTTATCCACCTGGTGATGGTTTAGCAACATTAAAGATACAGACACATGGGTCAACTTTTTTCCCATAGTTTAAGAGATATGGTAATGCCAGATATGTGGCAGTACAGTTTGTGAATGAGGGCCCTGAGAGTGAGGGGCCCTGAGAGTCCATGTGGTATGAAACTGTGGATATGATATCCTAGTTGAATTGGAGACCCTATAATTTTTGTGATGCCAGAGCCATGAGACATTTGTCAAGGAAAGGGGCCCGCAGGCAATGGAACCAGTCCAAGAGGGATATGTTTCATGCAGTAAAGCTAGAAGGGCTGAGTCATCTCAATCCTTTGATAATGGACATGTAGACACAGAATTTAAAGTATGCTCCAGTGTGTTTTATTATTGCTTTTGTTCAATCCTCCCTCACTACAATTTTATTCCTTTTATTCTAATATATTCTGTGTATTTGGATATTGGAAATTTGTAACTTCTTTTATTTTACAGGGGGATGCAGTTAGGTTATTGACTTGAGTCTCAGAACAGTTTTGGACTATGGACTTTTAAACAGTTTTGAGACTTGTAAAAGATTATGGAGACTTTTTAAGTTGGAATAAATGGATTTTGCATTATGATATTGTCACAGGATGATGGGGCTAAGGGAGTAGAATATAGAAGTCTTAATGAGAAAATCCTGTAAGTCTTGGGCATTTGAAAATGTGATCCATTATTTGTGGCTGTTTGGGGGAAAATTAGGAGTTATGGCCTTCCTGGGGAAAGTATGTCACTTGTGATATCTGTGGAGACTTCATGACACTTTGAAGTAGCTCTCCCTGCCTCTTGGTTTTGGTTCAAGATGTGACTTCTCAGGTGTGGCTCTAGCCACCTGCTACTTCTCCTCTACTAGCAAGAACTCTAATTCAATTGAACTATAAGCCCCAAATAAATCACTTCTATACATTGCATCGGTCATAATTTTTTATCATGGCAATGAAAAAATGACTAATCCAATATTCTTAGAAAATAACAATATACAAGAGAAGAGGAAATAAATAATATTAAATTGTCACTAAATAGTGTCTCATGGCTATATAAATATTTGGGTTGTTAATGGAGAATTTACCTATTGATGAAGTACAGAATACATATATCTATAGAGTATAACAAATATGAACAAGGATCTCTGGATTGTCAAATAGACTAATTTGAGGCTTAAATAGACAATGTATTTTTTCACCAGATAATAGCCTCTGAATATTGCTATATTTTGTCTAAGTCTCTCTGTGAATCAGATATGTTGTAAGAATATCTTAAAGGAGTAACTTAGTTACTTTTAAATTACTGGGACAAAGAACCAAGACCAAGGCAATTTACAGAAGAAAGTATTTATTGAGGGCTTACAGTTTCAGAGGGAAAGTCCTTGACCACCATGTTTTGGAACATGACAGCAAGCAAGCATGTCATTGAAGCAGTAGCTACAAAGAAGGAGCTAACTGGGAATGGCATGGGCCTTTGAAACCTCAACACCTATCACGCCAACAGAGCCACATCTCCGAATTCTTCACAAAAATGTTCAACAACTGGGACCAAGCATTCAAATATATGAGCCTGTAAGGTCCTTTTCATTCAAACCACCACAAAGGGTATCCATTATATTACAATAAACTATTAAAAATTAACTTCTTGTTATTAGGTTTTTATTTCTATTCATATAAGAAATGTTCTGAAACTTACATAAAAGTATGTTATTGAAGAAAAATCTGATATGAACTTGAAATGACCTATAATAGCTAGCAATTTACCTGTAGTATTATTTAATTCTCATGATTCTGCCTCTTCTGAAGGTAGACACCCAGATGCCTTAAACTTGAAATCAAAAATGAGGTTACAAGTAAAGAAACACAATATATTATATTTTCAAATGAGTACTAAGATGCTATTAGAATTTTGGTACAGGAATTTCTAATTTTCACAGTTTTCCTCATTTAATATTTTCACATGGTTTATAATCTGGTTTGTAAATGTTATTTTTACTCATTATAGTTCTGCATATGAAGGGGGCAATTGAAAAAAATATGTTGTTTTCTGTATTCTCATTAATCACAGTAGAATGGTGACTGTTATAAACTGCATTTGAAGGACATGCATCTTTAGCAAGATGTTTGAATTTAAAGAAAAGAGTTGAAGGTGTTTCCAACCCATAGGAAGAACAACAGTATCAACTAACCAGATTCACCAAATTCCCAAGGGCTAAACCACCAACCAAAGAGTACATTGGAGGGACCCATGGCTCCAGCTGCATATGTAGCAGAGGTTTGCCTTATCTGGTATCAATAGGAGGAGAGGCCCTTGGTCCTGTGGAGGTTTGATGCCCCAGTGTAGGGGAATACTGGGGTGTTGTGATAGGAGTGGATAGGTGGGTTGGTGACCACCCTCTTAGAAGCAGGGGGAGGGAAGATGGGATAGGGGGTTTGTGGAGGGGAATTGGGAAGGGGGATAACATTTGAAATATATATAAATAAAATAACCAATAAAAAATTTAAAAAGAGAAATATTTTGTAATTATTTTGCTGCAATGCCACTTCATATTATTCCTTTCACTACTAATGGTGACTAAAACATTGAAATTAGAAAAAGAATACTGGTATTTAGAATAGAAAATGAAAATAGTAAGGATTCTGCAACATTTTTATTTCAAACAAAACCCCAATGTTTCCATCTTAAAGGCTTGGTCTTTAGGCAGTGCTGATGTGCTGGAAACTTTAGGAGGTAGAGTTTAGTGAGAAGTCTTCTGGTCAATGAGAATGTGCCTTTATGATGACTTCAGGCCTCTAGTCTCTTAATATCTTCTCCCAGTTCCTCAATTTATTGACATCTTTGACCAACAGTGTGCTCTGTTGATGGGGTTTCACCACAGGTTTAAGTCACTGAATCCAACTTTTATGGAATGGAAACTTTAAAACTGAGCCCCCCAAAAAACCTTTCTCTTAAAAATTGATGCTATAGAGTCTGTGCCAGTACTGGGTCACCTAGGGCGTGGATGTGGCAGATACCCCCAAGGTCCCTAGCAGACTGCCCAAGCGATCTTAGGATCACTGGTGAGTGAAACACAACTTCTGCTCCAATCCAATTGTGCATGGGACCTGAGACAGCACTAGGAAAGCAGAGAAGCGGCCTGACCAGGGGCATAAATCCCTTCTTGTCTGTGCCAGCACAGGGTCACCTAGGGAGTGGAGTCAGCGGACACCCCCACAATCCCCAGAGGACTGCCCACGTGATCTAAGGATCACTGGCGAATGGAACACATCAGCTACAATCCAGTTACACATAGGACATGAGACAGCACCAGAGAAGAAGAGAACTGGCATGACCAGGGTTGCAAATCCCTTCCAGTCTTCACCAGCACTGGGTAACCTAGGGAGCAGAGTTGGGAGACACCCACACTGTCCGTAGAAGACTGACCACGTGATTTTAGGATCACTGTGGAGGCAGCCGAATGCTCCAGAGGAATCTCCACACTTCAGGTCCTGAGGATCACAGGAGGAGAGTTGGCCTAAGGGAGGGCTCTGACCCCAGGATGCAGAAGGTAGGTCAGACCTCCAGACTTCTGGACACCTGCCTTTCAAGAGGAGATCTTGCCTACAAAGAGTGCACTGACCACTGGGACTCAGGTAATGTTGGATTCTTAGGAGTGCTGACAGAGGCTAACAGAATCACAGGAGGAAAAACTCCAGGCAGAGACAGCTTGAACTTTAACACCAGAGATTTCCACATGGTGAAAGAAAAACATAAGAATCTTACTAACAGAAACCAAGAACACTGGGCTTCATCAGAACCCAGTACACCCACCACAGATAGTCTTGGATACCCCAACACATCTGAAAAGAAAGATGTGGATTTAAAATCATGTTCCTTGATGGTGGTAGAAGATTTGAAGTAGGAACTTAATAACTCACTCAAAGAAATACAGGAGAACACTGCTAAACCCTAACCCTAACCCTAACCCTAACCCTAACCCTAAACCTAACCCTAAACCTAACCCCTAACCCTAACCCTAACCCTAACCCTAACCCTAACCCTAACCCTAACCCTTATAGAGGAAGCACAAAAATCCCTCAAGGAATTACAGGAGACTACTGCTAAACAGGTAGAAGTCCTTAAAGAACTACAGGCAAACACTACTAAACGGGTACAAGAAACAAAAATCCCTTAAAGAATTACAGGAAAACACTATGAAACAGCTAGAAGAAACACAAAAAATCCCTTTAAGAATTACAGGAAAACACGGTTAAACAGCTAGAAGAAACACAAAAATCCCCACAGGATAACACTGCTAAACACCTGGAAGAAACACAAAAATCCCTTAAAGAATTACAGGAAAGCACAACCAAAGAAGGGAGGGAATTAAACAAAACCATTCAGAATCTGAAAATGGAAGTAGAGACAATAAAGAAAACCCAAATGGAGACAATTCTAGAGATAGAAAACCAAGGAAAGAAATCAGGAAACATAGATGTGAGCATCAGAAAGAGAATACAAGAGATGGAAGAGAGAATCTCAGGTACAGAAAATTCCATAGGGAACATGGACACAACAATCAAAGAAAATGCAAAACGCAAAGAGATCCTAACTCAAACCATCCAGGAAATCAGGACACTATGAGAAAACCAAACCTATGGATAATAGGAGTAGATGAGAATGAAGATTTTCAACTTAAAGGGTCAGCAAATATCTTCAACAAAATTGTAGAAGAAAACTTCCCAAACCTAAAGAAAGAGATGCCCATGAACATACAAGAAGCCTACAAAACTCCAAATAGACTGGACCAGAAAAGAAATTCCTTGAGAAATATAATAATCAGAACAACAAATTCACTAAATAAAGACAAAATATTAAAAGCAGTAAGAGAAAAATGTCAAGTACCATATGAAGGCAGGCATATTAGAATTACTCCAGATTTCTCACCAGAGTAAATGAAAGCCAGAAGATCCTGGACAGATGTTATACAGACACTAAGAGAACACAAATGCCAGCCCAGGCTACTATACCCAGCAAAATTCCCAATTACCATAGATGGAGAAACCAAGGTATTCCGTGTCAAAACCAAATTCACACAATATCTTTCCACGAATCCAGCTGTTCAAAGGATAATAAAGGGGAAACACCAAAACTAAGAAACCAAACCCTAGAAAAATGAAGAAAGTAATCCCTCAACAAAACCAAAAGAAGAAAGCCACAAGAACAGAATCCCAACTTTAACAACAAAAATGACAGGTAGCAAAAATTATCTTTCTTTGAATACTTTTAACATCAATGGACTCAATTCCCCATTAAAAAGACATAGACTAACAGGCTGGTTACACAAACAGGACCACATATTTTGCTGCTTACAAGAAACCCCCTTCAGGAACAAAGACATACACTAAGTAAAAGGCTAGAAAACAGTTTTCCAAGCGAATGGTCTGAAGAAAGAAGCTGAAGTAGCCATTCTAATATCAAATAAAATTGTCTTCCAACCCACAGGTATGAAAAAGACAAGGAGGGGCACTTCATATTCATCAAAGGTAAAATCTACCAAGAGGAACTCTCAGTTCGATATATCTATGCTTCAAATGCAAGGGCAGCAACATTAATTAAAGCGACTTTAGTAAAACTCAAAGCACACATTGCACCTCACACAATAATAGTGGGAGACTTCAACACCCCACTCTCACCAATGGACAAATCCTGGAAACAGAAACTAAACAGAGACACATAGATACTAACAGAAGTTATGTAAAAAATGGATTTAACAGATAACTACAGAACATTTTATCCTAAAACAAAACATATACCTTCTCCTCAGCACCCCATGGTACCTCCTCCAAAATTGACCATATAATTGGTCACAAAACAGGTCTTGACAGATACAAAAATATTGACATTATCCCATGCATCCTATCAGATCACTATGGACTGAGTCTGATCTTCAATTACAGCATTAATAATAGAAAAACAACATTCACGTGGAAACCGAACAACACTCT
>NW_018393638.1:25527-28056 GCF_900095145.1 Mus pahari | reverse complement strand
GAGAGAGAGAGAGAGAGAGAGAGAATATACTAGCAGTCTGACAGCACACCTAGAAGCTTTAGAACAAAAGGAAGCAAATTCACCTAAGAGGAGTAGACCACAGGAAATAATCAAACATAGGACTGAAATCAACCAAGTGGAAACAAAAAGAACTATTCAAAAAAAAAAAAAATCAACCAAACCAGGAGCTGCTTCTTCGAGAAAATCAGCAAAATAGATAAACCCTTAGACAGACTAACTTGAGTGCACAGGGATAGTATGCTAATTAACAAAATCAGAAAGGAAAAAGGAGACATAACAACGGATCCTGAGGAAATCTAAAGCTTCATCAGATCCTACTATAAAGGGCTATGCTCAACAAAACTGGAAAACNTGGATGAAATGGACAACTTCCTAGACAGATACCAGGTACCAAAGTTAAATCAGGATCAGATTAATGAATGATTTTAACAATCCCATTTCCGCTAAGGAAATAGAAGCAGTCATTAATAGTCTCCCAACCAAAAAAAAGCCCATGAACAGATGGGTGTAGTGCACAGTTCTATCAGACCTTCAAAGAAGATCTAATTCCAACTCTCCTCAAACTATTACACAAATACAAACAAAAGGTACTCTACCTAATTCGTTCTGTGAAGCCACAATTACTCTAATACCTAAACCAAACAAAGATCCAACAAAGAAAGAGAACTTCAGACCAATTTCCCTTATGAATATCGATTCAAAAATACTTAATATAATCCTCACAAACTGAATCCAAGAACACATCAAAACGATCATCCATCATGAACAAGTAGGCTTCATCCCAGTGATGCAGGGTTGGTTTAATATACAGAAATCCATCAACATAATCCACTATATAAGCAAACTCAAAGACAAAAATCACATGATCATCTTGTTAGATGCTGAGAAAGCATTTGACAAAATCCAACACCCCTTCATGATAAAAGTATTGGAAAGATCAGGAATTCATGGCCCATACCAAAACATAACAAAAGCAATATACAGCAAACCAATAGCCAACATCAATGTAAATGGAGAGAAACTGGAGGCAATCCCAGTAAAATCAGGGACTAGACAAGGCTGCCCACTTTCTCCCTACCTATTCAATATTGTACTTGAATTCCTATCCAGAGCAATTCAACAACAAAATGAGATAAAGGGGATGCAAATAGGAAAGGAAGAAGTCAAAATATCACTATTTGCAGATGAAAAGATAGTATATATAAGTGACCATAACAATTCCACCAGAGAAGTCCTAAAGCTGATAAACAGCTTCAGTGCAATAGCTGGACATAAAATTAACTCAAACAAATCAATGGTCTTTCTCTACACAAAGGATAAACAGGATGAGAAAGAAATTAGGGAAACAACACCCTTCATAATAGCCACAAAAAATATAAAATAACTTGGTGTGACTCTAAGGAGGTGAAAGATATGTATGACAAAAACTTCAAGTCTTGAAAAAGAAATTGAAGAAAATCTCAAAATATGGAAATATCTCCCATACACATAGATTGGCAGAATTCATATAGTGAAAATGGCTATCTGGCAGAAAGCAATCGACAGATTCAATGCAATCCCAACCAAAATTCCAACTCACTTCTTCACTGAGTTAGAAAGGGCAATTTGCAAATTCATCTGGAATAACAAAAAACCTAGGATAGCAAAAACTACTCTCAACAATAAAAGAAATTCTGGGGTAATCACCATTCCTGACATCAAGCTGTACTACAGAGCATTTGTGATAAAAACTGAATGGTACTGGAATAGTGACAGACAGGTAGATCAATGAAACAGAATTGAAGACCCAGAAATGAACCCAGACACCTATGGTTACTTGATCTTTGACAAAGGAACTAAAACCATCCAGTGGAAAAAAGACAGCATTTTCAACAAATGGCACAGGCTCAACTGGCAGTTATCATGTAGAAGAATACAAATTGATCCATTCTTATCTCCTAGTACAAAGCTCAAGTCTAAGTGGATCAAATAATTCCACATAAAACCAGCCAGAAACTGGAAAGAACACAGATGTCCCTCATCAGAGGAATGGATACAGAAAATGTGGTTCTTTTACACAATGGAGTACTACTCAGCTATTGAAAACAAGGAATTTATGAAATTCTTTTCTTATTATTTTTTATTTATTATTATTTTCTTTATTTACATTTCAAATGCTATCCTGAAAGTTCCCTATACCCCCCCCCTGCCCCTGCTCCGCTACCCACCCACTCTCACTACTTAGCCCTCGCATTACCCTGTGCTAGGTCATATAAAGTTTACAAGACCAAGGGGCCTCTATTCACAATGATGGCTGATTAGGCCATCTTCAGCTACATATGCAGCTAGAGACTCGAGCTCAGGGGGTACTGGTTAGTTCATATTGTTTTTGCACCTATAGGGTTGTAGCCACCTACAACACCTTCGGTAATTTCTCTAGCTCCTCCATTGGGGGCTCTGTGTTCTATCCAATAGCTGACTGTGAGCATCCACTTCTGTGTTTGCCAGGCACTGGCATAGCCTCACAAG
>NW_018393638.1:23386-24342 GCF_900095145.1 Mus pahari | reverse complement strand
TCTTTTCTTCACTGGATGGTTTTAGCTCCCTTGTGAAAAATTAAGTGACCATAGGTGTGTGGATTCATTTCTGGATCTTCAATTCTATTCCCTTGATCTACATGTCTGTCGCTGTACAAGTACCATGCAGTTTTTTCACAACTGCTCTGTTGTACAGCTTATGGTCAGGCATGGTGATTCCACCAGAGGTTCTTTTATTGTTCAAAATGGTTTTTGCTATCCTACATTTTTTTATTATTCCTGATATATTTGCAAATCCTCCTTTCAAACACTGTGAAGAATTGGGTTGGAATTTTGATGGGGATTGCTTTGAATCTGTAGATTTCTTTTGGTAGTATCACAATTTTGACTATGTTAGTCCTGCCAATCCATGAGCATGGGAGACCTTTCCATCCTCTGAGATCTTCTTCAATTTCTTTCTTTAGGGATTTGAAGTTCTTATCGTACAGATCTTTCNCTTCCTTAGTTAGAGCCACACCAAGGTATTTTATATTATTTGTGACTATTATGAAGTGTGTTGTTTCCCTAATTTCTTTCTTGTTCTGTCTGTCCTTCGTGTAGAAGAAGGTCACTGATTTGTTTGATTTAAATTTATATCCAGCTATAGCACTGAAGCTGTTTATCAATTTTAGGAGTTCTCTGGTAGACTTTTTAGGGTCACTTATGTATACAATCATATCATCTGCAAATAATGATATTTTGACTTCTTCCTTACCAATTTGTTTCCCCTTGATATCCTTTTGTTTTTGGATTGCTCTGGCTAGGACTTCAAGTACTATATAGAATAGGACTGTTTAGGTCATTAACCTGATCCTGATTTAACTTTGGTACCTGGTATCTGTCTAGGAATTTGTCCATTTCATCCAGTTTTTCCAGTTTTGTTGAGTATAGCCTTTTGTAGTAGGATCTGATGATATTTTGGATTTCCTCGGTGTCTGCTGTTATGTCTCCCTTTT
>NW_018393638.1:15346-19275 GCF_900095145.1 Mus pahari | reverse complement strand
CTGTTCTCCTCTCTCTCTTTAAGGACTTCTACCTCTTTAGAAGTATGCTCCTGTTTTTCTTTATGTACTTGTATCTCTTTAGCGGTGTTCTCCTGCATTTCTTTAATAATGCCCTTCTTTAAGTCCTCTACCAGCATCATCAGTGCTGCAGTCGTTCATTTGGGGGTCTCTAAAACCTGCGGGGTGACTGTACTTGGATACCCAGGTAAGGAACGGATTCAGCGTGACAGACAGTGACACAGACACAGATGGCTGTATCAACTGCTGCAAAGTTTTACTATTCAGTCTTAGATTGAATACATTAGATACAAGGAAGATGTGTTGCCTCTGCAGTTTATTCACTCACCTGCACAGACTAGCCACTGAGGGACCCTGGACACAATATAACTCTCTTACCTGCTCCTGCAGACAGAGTCCTCACAGGTGGCTACCTTTCCTCTGGAGAGGAAGGTGCCCAAATTTCTGGAGCCCGAATCAGGGTCTGTCCCAGAAGTTAGGTTGCTTCTGTCTGTCCTGAAGCTGTGTAGCTTTTGTGGTCCACACTCTTGCTAGCATAGACTGAAGCCTAAGCGAACCAGAGCAAAAATGGCTCTCCTTCTGGCTCAGGCCTTGAGACTCCTCCTGGGTGGACACACCTCCTCATGCGGGAAAGGTGCAGGGTGACTGGAACCAGAAACAGGATTTTTCCCAGAAGCTGTGTCACTTCTGCAGACCGCCCTCTCCCCGGCAGTGCACTGGAGCAAAGATGGCTCTCCTGCTGGCTCAGGCCTTGAGACTCTTCCCAGGCAGACACCCCTCCTCAGGCGGGAAAGGTGCCTTGAGATTGGAGCCAGAAATGGGATCCTTCCCAGAAGCTGTGTCCCTTCTGAAGGCCGCCCCTTCCCTGGGAGTGCACAGGAGCAAAGATGCCCTCCTACCGGTTCAGGTTCAGGCCTTGGACTGCTCCCAGGCGGACACTCCTCCTTGGGCAGGAAAGCTGCTGGATGACTGGAACCAGAAATGGGATCTTTCCCAGAAGCTGTGACACTTCTCCAGTCTGCCCTCTCCCCAGCAGTGCACCGGAGCAAAGATGAATTTATGAAATTCTTAAGCAAATGGATGTATCTGTAGTATATCATCCTGAGTATGGTAACCCAATCACAAAAGAACTCACTTGATATGCACTCACTGATAAGTGGATATTAGCCCAGAACCTAGAATACCCAAGATACAATCTCCAAAACACAAGAAAATCAAGAAGAAGGAAGACCAACCCGTGGATAGTTCAATCCTCCCCAAAATAGGGAATAAAATACACAAGAAAGAAGTTGCAGAGGCAAAGTTTGGATGTAAGACAAAAAGATGAACAACCCAGATACTGCCCCACCCATGCGTCCATCTCACAATCAGCCACCAAACGCAGACACTATTGCATATACCATCAAGAATTTGCTGAAAGGACACTGATATAGCTATCTCTTGTGAGGTTATGCCAGTGCCTGGAAAATACAGAAGTGGATGCCCATTGTCATCTATAGGATGGAACACAGAGACCCCAATGGAGGAGCTAGAGAAATTATCCAAGGAACTGAAGGGGTCTGCAAACCTAAAGGTGGAACAACAATATGAACTATTCAGTACCCCCAGAGCTTGTGTATCTAGCTGCATATATAGCAGAAGATGGCCTAGTCAGCCATTGTTGGGAAGAGAGACCCCTTGGTCTTGCAAATTTATATGCCCCATACAGGGGAATGCCAGTGCCAAGAAGTGGGAGTGAGTGGGCCGGGGAGCAGGGTGGGGGCGATTATAGGGATCATTTGGGATAGCATTTGAAATGTAAATTAAGAAAGTATCTAATAAAATAATTTTAATACTTAATAAAAAATATCGATGCTAAAGTCTGAATTTAAAACAGTAGTAAAAGATCCTGCTTTAAAGGGTGATACTTCAAGTTAGCACTAATGGAAGTATAATTTTTAAAAGCAGCTTAGTGGAATCTCTTAATTTTGATGTGCTTTGCTTTACAGAAAACAAACAAACAAAAAAAAACAAAAAAAAACAAAACCAAAACAAAACAAAACAAAAAATGGAACTCATTTCTTTTTTCTTTCTCATGCTGATCATGAGCCAAATGGCTTTGTCATCAGTTGTAGTCATAATGTGCTACAGATTGTTTCTAGACTAAATGAAATAAATGAACCCACCTGATCATGAATTAAAAACTCAAAAAATCTGTGAGCTAAAAGCAGATCTTATCCATTTATAACTACTTGTGACAATATTAACATGAAATGACGCCAACAACTAGGCTCTTGTTGCTTCTATTCCTGAGAATATGTAGAAGTGTATTTAGAAATGGTTTGCAGAAAAACTTTGGCAACCTTTGCCAGATTTTGTTACAGAAAAACATATACTAATGAAATTGGAACTTGATATTGAATTGTGGTAGAGGCTTAGAAGCCCAGATCACTGGTCTGAATGTCAACAGTAAACATGAGTCTGATGAAGATCCAGATGAAAATGAAGATTCTGTTAACAATTAGGTTCATTATCACTCACGTTTCACAGCTGAAACAAACATGTGTTAGTGTTCTGACACATTGGAGGAGGTAGAGCTAAATGTTAGGTTAGTTTATTCGGTAGTAAAAAATTTTGAGTCCAAAATATTCAGAAAGGGACATTGGTACTGTTAGAAGATTTCAGGAAAAATTATGAGAATTAGAAGCAAAGAAAATGATAATAATAGACTAGTCCCTTCCAGTAGGTGCCAGCACCGCGTTGCCTTGGGCATGGAGGAGAACACAACATAGGTTCTATTCCAATCTCGTGCAGGACCTAAGACAGCATTAGGAAGCAGAAATCCTGGACTGACCAAGGACCCTAGTCCCTTCCAGTCAGCACCAGCACAAGGTTGCCTTGGGCATGGAGTCAGCAGACACCCCCACAGCCCCTAGAGAACTGTCCACATGATCTTAGGATCACTGAATCAGCTACATAAAGAAGAGACAGGCAGAGGCTGGGTTCTAGTCTGGTTGGTGCCACCCCTGCCATCTCTCTTCTGAACCCCAGTGGAGGCCTCTGAGCTCCAGAGGACTCTCCACACTGCAGGTTCTCCAGATCATGTAGGGATCTCAGGAACTCGGATACACTTTGGGATCACAAGAGACAAAGCAGACACCCTGACCCCTGGGCACCTTCCTTACCAGAGGAGAGTCGGCCTACAGGGAGGGCTCTGAACCCAGCACTGAGAAGGTAGATCAGAGCTCCAGACTTCTGGACACCTGCCCTGCAAGAGGAGAGCTTGCCTGCAGAGAGTGCTCTAACCACTGGGACTCAGGTGGGAGATGGATTTCCAGGAGTGCTGACAGAGGCTAACAGAATCAAGGGGGATCAAACTCCAGCCAGAGACAGCTTGAACATTAACACCAGAGATTTCCAGATGGTGCAAGGCATATGTAAGAATCTTACTAACAAAAACCAAGAACACTGGGCATCATCAGAACCCAGTACACTCACGACAGTGAGTCCTGGATACCCCAACACACCCGAAAAGCAAGATGTGGATTCAAAAATCATATCTCATGATGGTGGTAGATTTGAAGAAGAACCTTAATTACTTACTCAAAGATATACAGAACACTGCTAAACAGTGTTAAGCCCTTAAAGAGGAAGCACAAAAATCCCTCAAAGAATTGCATGAGGAAACTGCTAAAAAGGTAGAAGCCCTTAAAGAACTATAGGCAAACACTGCTAAACAGCTAGAAGAAAAACAAAAATTCCTTAAAGAATTACAGGAAAAGATAACCAAAAAGGGGATGGAATTGAACAAAACCATTCAGGATCTGAAAATGGAAGTAGANACAATAAAGAAAACCCAAAGGGAGACAAATCTAGAGATAGAAACCCTAGGAAAGAAATAAGGAACCATAGATGTGAGCATCAGAAACAGA
>NW_018393638.1:11151-15119 GCF_900095145.1 Mus pahari | reverse complement strand
ATTATAGAAGAAAACTTCCCATACCTAAAGAAAGAGATGCCCATGAACATAAAAGAAGCCTACAGAACTCCAAATAGACTGGATCAGAAAAGAAATTCCTCCTGACCCAAAATAATCAGAACAACGAATACACAAAATAAAGATAGAATATTAAAACCAGTAAGAGAAAAAGGTCAAGTAACATATAAAGGCAGACCTATTAGAATTATTCCAGTATTCTTACCAGGGACAATGATAGCCAGAAGATCCTGGACAGATGTTATACAGACCCTAAGAGAACACAAAAGCCAGCCCAGGCTACTATAACCAGCGAAAATCTCAATTACCATAGATGAGGAAACTAAAGTGTTCCATGACAAAACCAAATTCTCATAATATCTTTCCATGAATCCAGCCCTTCAAAGGTTAATAAAGGAAAAAAACCAACGCTAAGATAGAAACTACAACCTAGAAAAAGTAAGAAAGTAATCCCTCAACAAAAGCAAAAGAAGACAGCCACAAGAACAGAATCCCAACTTTAACAAAAAAATGACAAAAGCAAAAATTATTTTTCTTTGATTTCTATTAACAATAATGGACTCAATTCCCCATTGAAAAGACATAGACTAACAGACTGGCTACACAAACATGACCCAAAATTTTGCTGCTTACAAGAAACCAACCTCGGGGACAAAATCAGACACTACCTCAGAGTAAAAGGCTGGAAAACAACCTTGCAAGCAAATGGTCCAAAGAAATAAGTTGGAGTAGCCATTCTAACATCAAATAAATGTGGCTTCCAACCCAAAGGTATCAAAAAAGACAAGAAGGGGCACTTCATATTCATCAAAGGTAAAATCTATCAAGATGAACTCTCAAATCTAACATCTATGCTCCAAATGCAAGGGCAGCCACATTCACTAAAGAAACTTTAGTAAAGCTCAAAGCACACATTGCACCTCACATAATAATAGTTGGAGACTTCAACACCCCACTCTCACCAATGGAAAGATCCTGGAAACAGAAACTAAACAGAGACACATGCACACTAACAGAAGCTATGAAACAAATGGATTTAACAGATATTTACAGAATATTTTATCCTAAAACAAAAGGATATACCTTCTTCTCAGCACCTCATGGTAACTCCTCCAAAATTGACCGTATATTCGTTCACAAAACAGGCCTTGACAGATACAAAAATATGGAAATTATCCCATGCATCCTATCAAATCACCATGGACTAAGGCTGATCTTCAATAATTTCATAAATAATAGAAAGCCAACATTCACGTGGAAACTGAACAACACTCTAATACTTATTCAAGGAAGAAATAAAGAAAGAAATTAAAGACTTTTTATTGTTAAATGAAAATGAAGCCACTACATACCTAAACATTTGGGAAACAATGAAGGTAGTCCTAAGAGGAAAGTCATAGCTCTGAGTGCTGCGAAAAAGAAACTAGAGAGAGAATACACTAGCATTCTTTTAGCATACCTAGAAGATCTAGAATGAAAGGAAGCCAATTCACATAAGAGGAGTAGAAAGCAGGAAATAATCAAAGATAGGGCTGAAATCAACCAAGTGGAAACAAAAAGAACTATTCAAAAAATCAACCAAACCAGGAGCTGTTTCTTTGAGAAAATCAATAAGATAGGTAAACCCTTAGCCAGATGAACTAGAGGGCACAGGGACAGTATCCTAATTAACAAAATCAGAAATGAAAATGGGAGATATAACTTCAGATCATGAGGAAATTCAAAATACCATCAGATCCCACTATAAAAGGCTATATTCAACAAAACTGGAAATCCTGGATGAAATGGACAACTTTCTAGACAGATACAAGTTACCAAAGTTAAATCAGGATCAGGTTAACGAACGATTTTAACAATCCCATTTCCCCTAAGGAAATAGAAGCAGTCATTTATAGTTTCCTAACCAAAAAAAAAAGTCCACGATGAGAGGAGTTTATTGGAGAGTTCTATCAGACCTTCAAAGAAGACATAATTCCAACTCTCCTCAAACTATTCCACAAAATAGATATAGAAGGTACTCTACACAATTCGTTCTATGAAGCCACAATTATTCTGATACCTAAACCACACAAAGATCCAACAAAGAAAAAGAACTTCAGACCAAATTCCCTTAAGAATATCAATGTAAGAATACTCAATAAAATCCTCGCAAACTGAATCCTAGAACACATCAAAACANTCATCCATCATGACAAAGTAGGCTTCATCCCAGGGATGCAGAGATGGTTTAATATATGGAAATTCATCAACATTATCCACTATATAAACAAACTCAAAGACAAAAATCACATGATCATCTTGTTAGAGGCTGAGAAAGCATTTGCCAAAAGTCCAACACCCCTTCATGATAAAAGTCTTGGAAAGATCAGGAATCCTAAGCTCATAAATAAACATAATGAAAGCAATATGCAGCAAAACAGTAGCCAACATCAAAGTAAATGGAAAGATGTTGGAGGCAATCCCAGTAAAATCAGGGACTAGACAAGGCTGCCCACTTTCTCCCTACCTATTCAATATTGTACTTGAAGTCCTAGCCTGAGCAATTTGAAAACAAAAGGATATCAAGGGGATACAAATTGGAAAGTAAGAAGTCAAAATATCACTGTTTGCAGATGATATGATAGTATATATAGGTAACCGTAAAAATTCCAGCATAGAACTCCTAAACCTGATAAACAGCTTCAGTGAAGTAGCTGGATATAAAATTAACTCAAACAAATCAGTGGCCTTTTTCTATACAAAGGATAAACAGGATCATAAAGTAATTAGGGAAACAACATCATTCACAATAGTCACTAAAATAAAATAAAATAAAATAAAATAAAATACCTTGGTATGATTTTAAGGAAGTGAAAGATCTGTATGACAAGAACTTCAAGTCTCTGAAGAAAGAAATTGAAGAAGAACTCAGAAAATGGAAAAGTCTCCCATGCTCATGGTTTGGTAGGATTAATATAGTAAAATTAATGGCTATCCTGCCAAAAGCAATCTACAGATTCAATAGAATTCCCATCAAAATTCCAACTCACTTTTTCACTTAGTTAGAAAGGGCAATTTGCAAATTCATCTGGAATAACAAAAAAACCTAGGATAGCAAAAACTCTTCTCAACAATAAAAGATCCTCTGGTGTAATCCCCATCCCTGACCTCAAGCTGTACTACAAAACAATTGTAATAAAAACTGCATGGTACTGGTACAGGGAGAGACAAGTAGATCAATGGAACAGAATTGAAGATCCAGAAATGAACCCACACACCTATGGATTCTTGATTTTTGACAAAGGATCTAAAACCCTCCAGTGAAAAAAAGACAGAATTTTATACAAACGGTGCTGGCACACCTGGCAATTACCATATAGAAGAATACATATTGATCCATTCTTATCTCTTGTACAAAGATCAAGTCTAAGTGGAACAAAGAACTCCACATAAAACCAGAGACACTGAAATATATAGAGGAGTAACTGGGGAAAAGCCTCTAAGAAATGGACACAGGGAAAAAATTCCTTAACAGAACAGCAATGGTCTGTGCTTTAAGATCAAGAATGTACAAATGGGACATCATAAAATTGCAAAGCTTCTGTAGGGCAAAAGATACTGTCAATAAGACAAAAAGGCCACCAACAGATTGGGAAAAAATTTTTTTTTTTACCAATCCTAAATCAGATAGGGGACTAATATCCAATATATACAAAGAGCTCAAGAAGCAGGACTCCAGAAATTCAAATAACCCCATTTAAATGGGTTACAGATCTAAACAAGGAATTCTCAACTGAGGAATTTTGAAAGGCTGAGGAGAACTTGAAAACAATGTTCAACATCCTTAATCCTCAGGGAAATGCAAATTAAAACAACCATTAGATTTCACCTCACACCAGTAAGAATGGCTAGGATCATAAATTCATGTGACAGCAGATGCTGTCAAGGATGTGGAGAAAGAGGAACACTCC
>NW_018393638.1:6103-10461 GCF_900095145.1 Mus pahari | reverse complement strand
AGACACTATTGCATATATCAGCAAGATTTTGCTGAAAGGACCCTAATATAGCTATCTCTTGTGAGGCTATGCCAGTGCTGGTCAAATACAGAAGTGGATGCCCACAGTCATCTATAGGATAGAACACAGGGCTACCAATGGAGGAGCTAGAGAAATTACCCAAGGAGCTGAAGGGGTCTGCAACCCTATAGGTAGAACAACAATGTGAACTAATCGGTACCCATATAGCTCATTCCTCTAGCTGCATATATAGCAGAAGATGGCCTAGTCATTCATCATTGGGAAGAAAGGCTCCTTGGTCTTTCAAACTTTATATGCCCCATAATGGGGAATGGCAGGGCCAAGAAGTGGGAGTGAGTGGGTAGGGGAGCAGTGCATGTGGAGGGTATAGGGGACATTTGGAATAGCATTTCAAATGTAAATGAAGAAAATATCTAATATAATAAATTTTAAAAAGAAAATGATGATATAATAATAGTAATAACAAAATTAAAATAAATTAATAATGTCTAATATATATATATATATATATATATATATATATATATATATATATATACTGTTAATTCTAGACTAATTATTATTCCTAAGCATAAACCACTCTGGAAATCAGTCTGGAGGTTACTCAGAAAACTGGACATTTTACTACAGGCAGATCCAGAAATACCTCTTCTGGGCATATATCCAGAAGATGTTCCAACTGGTAATAAGGACTCATGCTCCACTATGTTCATAACTAACCTATTTATAATAGCCAGAATCTGGAAAAAATTTTAGAATTTTATTACTGCTGTGAAGGGACATAATGACTATGGTAAATATTGATTTTGGATTGGCTTAAATTTCAGAGGTTTAGCCCATTTTCATCATGGTGTAAAGCATGGCTACAAGCAGACAGACAAGGTGCTGGAGAGACCCTTGAGAGTTCAACATATGCATCTACAGGCAACATGAAAGAAAAAAAGTGTTTCTGGGCCTACCTTGAGATTCTGAAAATCTCAAATCCTGACGCTGATGACAGACTTTCTCCAAGAAGACCACACCTTTTCTGACAAGGCCATGCTTCCTAATAGTGTTACTTCCTATGATTCTCGAGGGGTAATTTTAATTCATCCACTGAAACTACCAACACAAGTGCACACACACACACACACACACACACATACACACATACACACATACACACACACACACGACAGGGGCCATGAAAGAGTACTTATAAACAACTGGACAATAGGGTGTAGATAACCTACAAAAGATAAACCAGAAGAAATAACATGTAATTATTTTGATTCTTATGTTTGCAGTTTTATGTACATTTGTGTGGTCTGACTAAAAACTACTACATTTGGACAGAATTTAATGTTGGCAAATCATGTTGTTAAAGCTGAGAGTCAAAAAATGTAGTCCTAGAGATGGTTGGAGTAGCCATGTGGAAAGGATCCAGAATCTACAAATGTTTATTAGCTCCAGGCTATGAAAGTAGACTAGGAAACAAAGGCAGATATGTAAGATGATATGAATGTCTTCAAACCATCAGGTAGTTATAAGGCTGGGAGATGGTGTGGGGGTTAAGGACTGTACTTGACTCCATGCCGAGTCTTACCTGGATAAAGATGACAGGTATCACCAAGACTTTAGAGTCTTACAGGAATGAAGAGAAACTATAGCAAAAGAAACATGAGAATTCCACAAATTAATATGGTTCTATAGAATGGCATCCATGTCATGTTGCCGACTTCTTCTGAAAGGTCATTTTTTTATTAGCTATTTACTTTACTTTCATTTTAAATGTTATCCCCTTTCCTAGTTTCCCCTCCCAAACTCCATATCTCCTCTTCTTCCCCCTGATCACCAACCCACCCACTCCTGCTTCCTGGGCCAGACATTCTCCTATACTGGAGCATAGAACCTTCACAGGACCAAGGGCTTCTCCTCCCATTGATGACCTACTAAGCCATCCTCTGCTACATATGAAGCTAGAGTCATTAGCCCCACCACATGTTTTCTTTGGTGGTTTAGTCCCAGGGAGCTCTGGAGATACTGCTTAATTCATATTGTTGTTCCTCCTATGGGGCTGCAAACCCATTTAACTCCTTAGATACTTTCTATAGCTCCTTCCTTGGGGATCCTGTGTTCCATCCAATAGATGACAATGAGCATTCACTTCTGTATTGGTCAGGTACTGGTAGAGCTTCTCAGGAGAGAGCTGGATCAGCCTCCTGTCAGCAATCTATTGGCATCCACACTAGTGTCTGGTTTTGGTGGTTGCTTATGGGATGGGTCCCCAGGTGGTACAGTCTCTGGATGGCCATTCCTTCACTTTCTATTTTACACTTTCTCTCTGTAACTCCTTCCATGGGTATTTTGTTCCCCCTTCTAAGAAGGAGTGAAGTATCCATACTTTGGTCTTTCTNCTTTTTGAGTTTCATGTGTTTTGCCAATTGTATCTTGGGTATTCTAAGTTTCTCGGCTAATATCCACTTATCAGTGAGTGAATATCATGTGTGTTCTTTTGTGACTGGGTTACCTCACTCAGGATGATATCCTCCAGATTCATCCATTTGTCTAAGAATTTCATAAATTCATTGTTTTTAATAGTTACAGAGTACTTTCTTATGTAAATGTACCACATTTTCTGTATCCATTCCTTTGCTGAAGGATATCTGGGTTCTTTTCAGCTTCTGGCTATTATAAATAAGGCTGCTATGAACATAGTGGAGCATGTGTCCTTATTGCATGTTGGAGCATCTCCTGGATAATATGTCCAGGACTGGTATTGCTGGATCCTCCAGGAGTACTATGTATAATTCTCTGAGGAACTGCCAAAAAGATTTCCAGAATTGTACCAGCCAGCAATTCCACAGGCTGTTCCTCTTCCTCCACCTCTTCACTAGTATCTGCTTTCACCTGAGTTTTTGGTCTTAGCCATTCTGATTGGTGTGAGGTGGATTCTCAGGGTTGTTTTGATTTGCATTTCCCTGATGATGAAGGATGTTGAACATTTTCTCAGGGGCTTTTCAGCCATTTGTTATTCCTCAGTTTAGAATTCTTTGTTTAGCTCCGTACCACATTTTTAATGGGGTTATTTGATTTTCTGGGTATGACTCTAACTAAGTAAGTGAAACATCTCTATGATAAGAACTTCAAGACTCTAACGAATGAAATTGAAGATCTCAGAAAATGGAAAAGTCTCCCATGCTCATGGATTGGCAGGATTAATATAGTAAAAATGGCTATCNTNCTGAAAGCAATCTACAGATTCAGTGCAATCCCCATCAAAATTCCAACTCAATTTTTCACAAAGTTACAAAGGGCAATTTTCAAATTCATCTGGAATAACAAAAAACAAAAAAACAAAAAAACAAAAAACAAAAAAACAACAACAACAACAAAAAAAACAAACCTAGGATAGCAAAAACTCTTCTCAACAATAAAAGAGCCTCTGGTGTAATGTTGGGGTCTCCCACCTCCACTAATCACTCTCGCTCTAAACATTATATTGTGCCCCCTACAGGCATACCAGAGCTGCTATCGAGAGGGCCTCCCCAGATCTCCCAGAATGCATCATCCTTGGACCTCCTATGTCGTCTCCACCTCGATCCTCAGACCCACCTACTATTGGACCACCGCAGCATCTTCAAAGAGAATCAAGGGCAGTGGGCTGGGAATCTTCCCTTGTACTTAAGCAGAGTCCGATTATTAAACTTTGGAGCCCTGATCAGTGAATTTGCCAAGGCATCCATTTTCCTTTCGCAGCCTATTCCCTTTTAGGATATTCACGCCCTTCAGTACGAACCCAGACTGGAGTGTTTCTGCGGGCAGGCACGCAGGAACACTCAGTGTAATTCCCATCCCTGACCTCAAGCTGTACTACAGAGCAATTGTGATTAAAAACTGCATGGTACTGGTACAGTGACAGACAGGTAGATCAATGGAATAGAATTGAACCTACACACCTATGGTCACCTGACCTTTGACGAAGGATCTAAAGCCATCCAGTGGATAAAGGACAGAATTTTCAAAAAATGGTGCTGGCTCAACTGGTGGTCAGAATATAGAAGAATGCAAATCAACCCATTCTTATCTCCTTGTACAAAGTTCAAGTCTAAGTGGATAAAGGAAGTCCACATAAAACCAGAGACACTGAAATTTATAGAGTATAAAGTGGGTAAAAGCCTCGAAGTTATGAGCACAAGGGAAAAATTCCTGAACAGAACAGCACTAGCTTGTACTGTAAGATCAAGAATTCACAAATGGGAGGACTCTGTCAATAAAACAAATAGGCAAACAAGAGTTTGCGGAAAGATCTTTACCAATCTTAATCCAATAGAGGGTTAATATCCAATATATACAAA
>NW_018393638.1:0-5869 GCF_900095145.1 Mus pahari | reverse complement strand
ATGATGTAGGTTCAATGGAGACATTAAGATGGTTTGCTGAGCAACTGAAAAATATTAGAATTACTAATACCATGGATAGATACAACAGCATTTTTAAGGCTCTACATTAGTATTAGGCTCAAGTTTCAGAGTGGGCAACCCTTCTTTCAAACTCTCTGAGAAAGGGAGAATTTTGTAGTATGAGCCTGTGGTCAGGCTGAATCCATTGCAGAAAGCATAGAAGTAGAAGATAGCAGGGCATGTTTTCCCTAGCACACCTGTGATATAAGCTCACTACTGAGTATTATGGTTTGTTAGAAGAATGACCCTCATAGGCTAAGGTATTTGTACACTTGACTCTGTTAGAATCTCCTGTTGAGTTGGCAGTATAGACTTCCTAAAGAAAGAATGTCACTGGGAGCAGGCTGTGAAAATTTATAGACTTTCTCTTCTTAAAAGTTTGAATATGTTATTAGTCAGCTACTAGCTTTGGTTGTCTGCTGCCATTTTTCTACTTAATACATACTCTCTATCTGTAACTGTAAGCTAGAATTAAGTCTTACTTTCATGTGTCACATTTGTTCAAAATGCTTTTTCATAGTTATGAAAAGTAACTAATAAAGCAGTCGAAATATCCTGACACCAGGAAATTTGTTAGCAAGGAGTTCACAGATGATGTTCTCAGTATTTTCCTGTAAGTATTTTTGAGAGAGAAGGGCTGCTGTAGGAATTATGACCTGAGAACTAGTATATAGTCTGCATTTTAGCATGACAATGAACGTACTGTTGGGGTACAGCTGTGTGAAATTGTACTTCTGACTTTCTCACTAACCTAAGGCATTTTCTGACTGAATTTAATAAAAAAAATCTGATGGTCAATTAGCTCAGCAGAAAGTGGAAGGCTATGAACACTATGAAGAAGAAGGGGCAAAGCCTTTTAGCCAGAAGACATGAGAGAAGATGCACATGATCATGGGCCTGGAAGTGGCTGGATCAGGCTAGATGGTTAACTTAAATGAGCTAGTTGAGAGTCTGCCCAGCTAAGGCCTAAGTCTTTGAATAATTAAAAGATCTCTGTGTGGTTATTTGGCGAGAAGTTGTTTAAGGAATAATTGCTGCCATATTAATTTCCAGCATTGATTAATATATTGAGAACACAATAATTGTTTAATTACAAGGTATTGGGGCATGAGCAATAGGCTGGTCTATATTTCAACATGACAGTGCAGGTACTGTACCTTTGTACTTAGAGAGAAACACTCTTGGTTCAAGAGATTACCAGAGATTATCTATCAGCAAAGATGGAAGGAAATGTACATATTATTATTTTGTTAAAATAGTTAAGGTACATGTAAATATGATGAATCATAAATTTGTAAATTTGACATTTAGAATTTATGCAGCCTAAATTATAGACTTAATATTTCAAGAATCCCAGCCAAAGCAATTAAGCAAACATGCCAATTAAAGGAATGACATAAACTAACATATTATTCTTCTTTATTTTAAAAATTATCTGTATGAATATTGTGATTGTATATATGTTTATGTAACTTATATATGCCCAGTGTCCAGTGAAGCCAAAAGAGGTTGTCATATCTCCTGTAACTGGTTTGTCAGTATGTGTGTTCTGGGAATTGAACCTATGCCCCTATGCCCTCAGGAAGAGCAGCCTATGATCTCATCTGCTGATATATATACATATATATATATATATATATATATATATATGTATATATATATATATATATCCCACATTATAACTTCTTAGACTAGGATTGCACTCAATGTAGATTGTACAATCATTAGATTAAACAATGTAACCTACAGTTAGATTTAAGTATGTAAACAAACAGTCCGACTAGTGTAATAGAAGAAAAGGCATTTATTGTGTAGGATTTTACAAGAACATAAGCTTCTACTCTACCTCTATATTCAAACAGCTCATCTAGTATAATAGAAGAAAGGACATTTATTGTGTAGGCATTTATAAGAACATAAGCCTCTATACTACCTCTACATTGAGAAGCCTTATATTATAAGCTTATTATTATGATAGCACAAATATGGCTATAGGATATATCCTGTATTTTTCCATTAGTGAACCTTGTCTCCTAAAGCAAGAGGAAAATTTCTCTGCTTACATTTTTCCCATGAGCCAGGTGGAACCTTAGAGACAGGTATACTGAATCTTTCCAGGTAAGAGCCCAGGCATGAGGAAGATATAGCACCACCCTAGCATTCCCCTACAATGGGGCATCGATCCTTCATAGGACCAAGGGTCTCCCCTCCCATGGATGCCAGATACAGCAATCCTCTGTTACATATGCAGCTGGAGCAGTGGATTCCTCCATATAAACTCTGTGGTTAGTGGTTTAGTCCGTGGGAGTTATGGGGGATCTGGTTGGTTGATATTGTTCTTTCTATGGGATTGCAAATCCCTTCAGCTCCCTCAGTTCTGCCCCTAATTCCTCCATTGGGGTCCCTGTACTCAGTTTGATGGTGGGCTGCAAGGATCTACCTCTGTATTGGCCAGGCTCTGGCAGAGCCTCTAAAGGGGCAGCCATACCAGGCTCCTATCAGCAAGCATTTCATGGAATTAGTGGAATAGATCATCTTGATGCAAAGCAGTAACCACCTCACAATACACCAGCATATGGCATAGGGAATTAGTGTTAGGTTGAATTATTTCCCCTTTAAAGATATGATGTTTTAGTATATTTTGTGAAACTCAACACATTATGTAACAAGAGCGATACTTGTTAATCATGTAAAGAATGAAATTTACCTCTAGGTAGAGACATGTTCCATAAAGATTATTATTATAGTGGGAATGGACTAGTGGACCATTCCTGCAAAGACATCTTCAACTTAACTGACAGAAAAAACTTTTCCTTTCCTATTTTCTGGGTCCTTATGAAATATCTGTCATCACCACAGGGCTTTTTCAGGTCTGTCTATTTTTCTGAGTTCTTACTGGGAAAGCCTTAATGATTAATTCCCTTCTTTTTGTTTTTTTCTGTAGATGCTAGTCAAAATCTAAGTACTTTATACTCCTATGGTTTTTTCTGCTCCTTTTCTTGTGTCTGCTCCTTTTGAGCTGCCTGGCACAACTTGACTGACCTCCATGCCAGGTCATTACATTCATTCTCTTCCTGTAAATCCCAATCTCCTATGAGATTTAGAGCTTGTCTATTCTGGAGTTTTTTCTTTAAAATAGTAATAAATTCTCAAACTTTCTTTGAGTCTGTTCTCTGACCTTGAGTGTTCTTTCTAAATTTTCTCTATTACTAAGACTAAGGACCTTAAGAAGACCCTAATTTGTCTAGTATCATATGAGGTTTCTGGCTAGGATCCCAAGAAGAATTTGCAATAACACTTCTCTCTACCTTTTAATTACTTAATTAGCAGAGAACTAATTCCTATTCCTGAATGCCTTATTCACAACAAATATAAGAATAGATTACATGTCTTTTGATATGTGAAATAGTAGTTTTATTGAGATCATGCTCTGCCCTACTCTAAGTTAATCCATATTCTATAAAACAGTGCCAGTCTGTGTCAGTGTCCTCAGAGACTCTATTTTTCAAACATATTTGACTCTGCTTTGAGGGGAAGTATGATTGAACCCCATGGGTAGACCCAGAAACTGCAGCATCTATTAGGCCCCACTTATTCAGTACAGACTGATTAGTTATTTATGTGAGTAGAAAAGAGAATGTTACATTACCTTTGAAGCAATTTTTAACTGTGGAGGTACATAGGCATACTGCAATTTTATCAAGAAAATTCAGCCTTAGAAAACACAGGACACACCAGATTGAGAAAAGGGAAAACTCTCTCACCCAGACTCTATGAGGTGATGGACATGTAACTCCTGTATTTTCATGGATACACATCTATCCAATATTTAATACCTAGTAGGAAGATAATGGACAGGGGATTCCACATTCCCCTCTATTCCTCTGTGTTGATGCAGCCTACTCAACCACTTACCTTTAATTGGTTTGCATGTATACACCAACATGTGACCCATTTCTTGCTTTGGATCATGCTTAGTTCTTTTACCTTGATTTCTACAGCCTCAAAGTTAAAGCTGACAGAAACTGTTTCCACAGACTGCTCCTCCTTAGTTTGTCTTATTCACTGAATATCTATAATAACTTAGATTAGATTGATTCTGAAGCATCTTTAATCTATTACAGCCACTTTAACCTGTATTCATTCTGTAACACACATACACACATATATATGGAATATATATATATATATATATATATATATATATATATAGAGAGAGAGAGAGAGAGAGAGAGATGGGGGGAGAAAGATATATTTACTATGTTGTTTGATACATGCAGTAATATTCATAAACATGGGCAAAATTTGAAATTTGCCTCAGGTGAGATACCAAGGTAAAGAGAAGCATCTCAGGCATTTATATGACTGAAAGTACTTTAGTATTTAGAAATGGTCAGTAATTTTGTTGAAATCAGTGTATGTCATACTCTAAGTTACTCTTTGATACATAATAGTGATATTTTTTTTTTTCTGAGCAATGCATCCTGAGGGCAGTAAAGGGGAGGAGACTGCTCCATGCACTTCACTTTTCTTAACAGATACTGTATTTTCAAATACTGAATATTTTCTCATGACAGAAGTCTAAATGATTTTTCTAAACATCCCTTCATGTAGAATGAAAATTTTAACCAACACACCAAAAGTGTCATAAACTTTTCATGGTAAGAAGACTTTTTTTTTTTTTTTTGGTTTGGTTTTTAGGAGACAGGGTTTCTCTGTATAGGCCTGTCTATCCTGGAACTCACTCTGCACACCAGGCTGGCCTCGAACTCAGAAATCCACCTAACTCTGCCTCTCAAGGGCTGGGATTAGAGGCATGCAATATTTTCTTAAAGTGAACACACACAAATTTTTCAGTATCCAACCAACATTTCTTACTCTTTTTATGGTCTGTTAATGTGAAATATTAACTATGCTTGCAATTATTGTTAATCAAATTATATAACTATACTCTTAAAATATTTTTATAGCAATCATGTCAATTAGAATGTAGAACCCAGTTTAGACATAAACAGTAGGAGTGGCTGTTAATCTGTTTCATTTGTTGCAGATGTAAACTTTGTCTTTAAAGTTGCCATCCATGAAGTGAATTGCCTGGTGAAAGTACAACTCAAATTCTTTCTCTAACTTCTGTACAATTGATATAGGACAATATGTAATAAAATACCCTGGTTGTCAGGTACAGACAGGGTACCTCCTTTTCCATTTAGTTTTACTTTTGTGTGCTAACTGTAAACTAGTGGTTTCAGATGAGAGGTTGGAAACTTCTTAGCTACTAGTGGGTTTGGTTAGTAATTCTTGTTCTCGTAAAGAACAGCAAAAACATAATGATTTTTCTTTACTAATTTTCTACTTTTTTCTACCTAAATCAGTTTCAGCTTTCAACATTGGGCTAACCAAGAGTAACTACCACAAATTCTCTCCAAAAAGGTCCTGTATTTATAACCAGTAAGCACTAGCCTATGTTGTTAGGAGTTATGTGAAATTTAATCAAACTTCTGACAGCCTCAAATGAGTAGCATGTCAGAGTTAAAGGAATAAATACACTGCAGGTAACCTTTGGTAAGTTGAACACTTTACAATAGCTGATATAAAAAGTAATTCTCTCGGCACTGCCGGGGAGAGAGCGGACTGGAGAAGAGGGACCCGTGTCTGGTCCCGGTCATCCCACGCCTTTCCCACCCAAGGAGGGGTGTTCGCCTGGCAGCAGTCCCCAGGCTGATCCGGCACCCGGCACCTTTCCCCGCCCAAGGAGGGGTGTTCGCCTGGGAGTAGTCCCCCGGCATCCAGCGCCTTTCCCCACCCGAGG
>NW_018393637.1:13197-17603 GCF_900095145.1 Mus pahari | reverse complement strand
CCAAATAGACTGGACCAGAAAAGAAAATACATGCTCTGTAGAGAGGATATCTTGTTTATTTTATGGATGCATCACCTGCATCCATAAAAAACCTATGACTTATGGCTTAGGCAGGAAATGGAAGGTGGGATATCTAGGAGGAGAAAGTATTATGGGATAGAGGTGCAAAAGGATCATTCCAGGGGAGATGTGTGGAAAGAGACACATGTTACCTGAGCACAGGTAATCAGGTACATAAGAAAATTTAAATTAAAATAAATTGGTCACTTTAAGTTATATTTCTAGTCAGCAGAGTGCCTNCCTATATATGGCCAAGGTATTTGTAAATGTATTTTGACTCTAAGTCTTATTTCTGGGAGCATGGGACTAGGAAGCAGATCCATGTAACTTTTACAGTTACTGTTGGACAATTAGCCTCCATCTATTGCAAGTCAGTGTCTCTTAGATAGTAATGGTAAAACTTAACTGAATTGGTGATTACAGTGTTCAGGCCACTGTCTACAGCATCTCATCAATCAGGTGTTCATTTAGACCCTGGGAACACTGACAGGTTCAGTAGCCATGGCTCAGGCACAAATTTTACATTAAAAATCAATTGAGTAGTTGATTATTTGGGAGTTTATTACTCCATGAAAGCTTCACATGATCCTCCCATAGTGATACAGATCCTAACAAAAACATCCTTGCTTGAGGCAGTGCACCCATCAATGTACTGCCTAACTTGAGAGGAGTAGAACTGTGGGGCATTGGGCTCTGCACAGACAGGCTGGTCTCCAATAGAGCTGAGATCTGAACCCTGGAAATGGTGATAATTCACCTATGAGACAAGGTAGGAGTTCCCTCATCCTCCTGGAACTCTGACTCCTGCCTAAGTTACCACCCCCCGCACCCCTCCACAAGAGAAGCATGGCTAAAAGTCTTGTAGGCAATGACCCAAGCTTCTGACCTTCAGGCTAAACTCCTCCCCAGTTACCTAGCAATAATAAGATAAGACAGCACACTTTAAAAGGGGTTGTCAGGCCCCCACCTCGCTCTCTTGTCTCCCTCTTACCCCTCACTCTCACCCCCTCTCTCCTCTCTCTTTGTCTTTTCTCCTCTCTCCTCTTACTCTCTTTCTATCTAGCCCCCCCTCTCTCCCACTTCTCTCTTTCTCCCTGCCTTTCTATAATAAAGCTCTAAAACCATTGAGAGTCTCTGCTCCAGTCAAGATCCCCTAGAGGTCAGAGGTTAGATGCCCACGATGAGATGAGTGGAAGGTAGATAGCAGCCCTCCCACACCTGACTGACCAGAAAAAAGCTGGAACTCTGGAACTCTGGTGGGGTGTAGGTCTTCCCCTTCCCTCTCTTCCCCTGGGCCCCCCTTTTAGTTCTCAACATAGATGACTCTGTGTATGTGTGATAAGAGGGGCTTGGGAACTTGAACAATTGTTTGAAATGAGCTTTGAGTAGACACATCTGGCTGGATGAGTGGTTTGACTAGACCTCAAATTCTATCACTTTCTGATCCATCTAGCCAGAACAACAACGGTATTGCCTCTGTGTCAGCAGAAATTAATCTCATTAATCTAGTTTATTCTCAAAATTTTAACCGTTTAATTTTTTGCATTAATCTTTTCTACTTTATCACATTGGTTTCCTTTAAAGATGCATGTTATGCCCCAGTATAAGGGAATGCCAGAGCCAGGAAGCAGAATTGGGTGGGTTGGTGAGCAGGGGGAGGGGGAGGGGATGGGGGTTTTCAGAGGGGAAATGAGGAAAGGGGATATTTGAAATGCAAATAAAGAAAATATCTAATAAAAAGAAGACACTGTGCCTAAATAAATGTTTTCTCATGGCAACAAAATGCATGTGTTTTTAATGAAGTTTTCATTTAACTTTTAAAATGCTTAGATGCCTATCCATAACTTCTCTCTTCCTAAGTAACCTTATGAAATTATTTAGAATATCTTTTGAAAGAATTATATAGAGTTCATTTTGTAAAGGATGTGTAACCAGAAAGGAGGTATGTTCATTGGGAGACTTAATTTTACTGCTATTTAAATGTTTCTTAAGCCTTTATATTGATATTTCTGAATCTGACAAAATATTTGGCTCCATACATTTTATTGATGGATTTTTAAAGTGAAAGGCTTACTCCTACAGGTTGGACTTTGCTCAGGTTGTGTATATTTTGCAATCAGTATAATTCTTCTCTCATTATTATCAACATTAACAAAACCTGCAAGTGTTCCAGTGGGCTAAGATTTGGTATTTGGGGTCTTATCTCACTACTGGGGTGTGCTTCTAATAAGGCTGGTTACCTATAGTTCTGTGCAATGTACCTGAGGAGCAAAACATTATAGTGCAGAGAACTGTGTGAGCTGGTCCTATTTGTGTTTCCCCAGTCTGTGGAGGACCTGTGTTCCTCAGTGTCTTCATTTAGGCATGAGATTACATGTGTACATGACGGTTGAATAAGAGTACTAGATGTAGTAGGTGCCTTCTGTGAAGAAGTGCAAGAGTGAGGATTTTCAGGCGTTCCCTCCAGTGTTCCTGAGGGAAGATTTGCCAACACCAGAGAGTTCTGAGTCATGTGTAGGAACTGATATAGGCTTCATTTTTACCTATTTAGAGCTACAGAAGATTCATTTGCTTTTAAGTTGTTAAAGTGGCTCTTGATTTACAAGATAAACCTGGTGGAATGAACTCTCCTGATTTAAATCTCTCAGAATACTATTCTTTTAGATAGTGTAACAAATTAATTACTGTTCTTAACTGTATGTAGAGTGCCTGCTAAACACTCTGAACTCACACTGGGTTGTAGAAAATGATAGATGTAATACCTATTTTTTTATTTGTAATGAAGTAAAGTAGCACTTTGATATTCAGACCTCTATGTATCAAAGTTCAGACCCTTGAACTTTTGTAAGTTTATATTCAGAATCTCTGGGAGAATGTCTTATTAAGACCTCCAATCTTAGCATCTCTTTTAAAATAATTTTAATGAGAACTAAAGTGTTATATAGTGTAAGGGTATATAAAATATTCAAATGATAAAATATCAATAAATTCAAGCTGTAGAGTGAGAAATCTGATGGAAGCAACGAAACCATGAACCAAGGCAAAGGATCTGAGTTGTTCTTCTTTCCAGATGACATGCTCNAGATATGCAAAAGCCTGAATTATATAGTACTCACTGCTAAATCCTCTATGTAAAGAAGCATGCTCAGATATCTGAGAACTACAAACACTGCATCAAGTGACCAGGAGAGGGAGCCATAATGTAGGCAGCGAACTGCAAAGTGTCCTTTTCTGATAGTCTCAGTACTTACAATATGAAGCCAGCATCATTTGCACAAATATTTCTTTTATCTGGTGTCCTTGCCTCTTAGACTGTCCTTCCCTGTTGTGTGGCATGCTCAACATACACAAGGGGAAATAAAGTAGGAAGATGCTGTTCTTATTACTGAAAACTGGAGTATTTGTCTGGATTTCAGGTAATGTTATTGGACAAGCAAAAATGCAGATGTTGGTACATAAATACCCACTTTTCACTCAATATANAGAAATAGTGATTAATGGAGAATTTTTGGTGTTTATACCTGAAAATTTAAAAAGATAATGTATTTTTCCTTTTCTCTACTAATATTTCATGAGTGCTTTTACACTTATTGGGTGATATTGCAATGACCCATTACCCCAGCTGTCCTTCTGCAACTCCAGGCAAAAAATTTATGTGTTATTCTTTGTTTATATAATTGTATTTATTTTATTTTACTTTATTATTATTATACTACTATGCATTATTATTAAATATTTTTGCATAAAAGCATATTTATTTTCTAATTATAGAGAGAAAGTGGGAGGATACTGAAGGAAGGGGTCATGAGGAGAACCTGTGAGGAATAGAAGGATGGAACCCCATAATCAGAATATATTGTATCAGAAAAATAAAGGAATGAAGTAAAAATGAAAGAACAAAATAGAGGAAAAAGAAAGATAGACAAAGACAAAAGAAAGAAAGAAAGAAAGAAAGAAAGAAAGAAAGAAAGAAAGAAAGAAAGAAAGAAAGAAAGGAAGGAAGGAAGGAAGACATGAGAAAAAATTGTCCATGATACATTAATGTATCCATGTGTTTTTTTGTTTTAATGATTGAAGTGCAGTATACACTTAATATTCTATGCATGCTGCTTCACATTATGATTTCATATCTAATAATTAATATATGGTAATTGCACATATATGTCCTTGTGTTGAGTTCCTGCATAAAGCCAGTCACCAGACAGTCCATTATCTCCAATGATTCTTCCTAAATTTGCTCATCAAATATGATTTACTAGTTTGATTGATTTTCCTTTTGGGATTAGTAGAATAATCTTAATATCTTAATTTAACCATACTGTTTCACAACCTTTCATCCCAACCAT
>NW_018393637.1:0-12622 GCF_900095145.1 Mus pahari | reverse complement strand
TCCCACATGCAGTGAACTAGGAATCTTCATTATGCTTATCATAATTTCTCTAGAGTCTTGGTAGTCTCTCTTGGAGTTATTGAGGTTTTTCAAAAGCTAAGACATTGCTTTTATATAATATATTTGCTCTAGTTTGGTTATATGACCTAAGTTACAGGATCAGTTGTTTCTTTAAATTGAACTGTTTGAAATTTCTCTCCTGATATAGATTGTCTCACAATTGTGGTCTTTTTTTATTAGATATTTTCTTTATTTACATTTCAAATGTTATTTCCTTTTTTGGTTTCCCCTCCGAACCTTCCCAACCCTTCACTCTTCCTCTGTCTCACCCACTCCTGTTGCCTGGCACTGGCATGCACATACACTGGGGCATACAATCACTACAGGATCAAGGGCCTCTCCTCCCATTGATGACTGACTAGGCCATCCACTGCTACATATGCAGCTGAAGACATGAGTCCCACAATGTATACACTTTGGTTGCTGGTTTAGTCCCTGGGAACTCTGGCATTACTGGTTAGTTCATATTGTTGTTCCTCCTACCGGGCTGCAAACCCCTTCAGCTCCTTGGGTAATTTCTCTAGCTCCTTCACTGAGAACCTTGTGCTCAATCCAATGGATGGCTGTGAGCATCCACTTTTGTATTTACCAGGCACTGACAGAGCCTCTCGGGAGACAGCTATACCAGGCTCCTGTCCATAAGCACTTTTTGGCATCCAAAATATTGTCTGGGTTTGGTGATTGTAAATGGGATGGATCTCCAGGTGGGGCAGTCTCTGGATGGTTATTCCTTCAGTCTCTGCTCCACACTTTTTCTCTGTAATTCCTTCCATGGGAATTTTGTCCCTCCTTCTAAGAAGGATCAAAATATCCACACTTTGGTCTTATTTCTCCTTGAGTTTCATGTGGTTTGTGAATTGTATCTTTGGAATTCTGAGCTTCTGGGCTAATATCCACTGATGAATGAGTATGATTTGCATAAATACATCTTCCTTTCAGTGCTCCTGCCCCTTAGAGTATTATAAGAAGGTCTCTATCAGGACTGTGTCATAATCCACACATACTCAGGGAAAGTTCCAAGATGGTGTTCACACCTCAGCTCCTTGGACTTCTGCTTTTCTGGATTTCAGGTATGGCTGCTTGGACATGGAAATAAAGAGGAGTTGTTATTGAAATATGAAATTTTCCTATTTTTTTGAAAACCAGCAAAACATTTTATTTCACTTCCTGTTTAAAGAAATTGATACAATGAAAGCCTTTTATTTTTCTAAGTAGTTTAGGCGTGACTTTCATATTCAATGTTGTGTCCTACTAGTACATTCTTCCCTATTTTTCCAGCCTCCAGGGGTGATATTGTGCTAACTCAGTCTCCAGCCACCCTGTCTGTGACTCCAGGAGAAAGCATCAGTGTTTCCTGCAGGGCCAGCCAAAGTATTAGCAACAACCTACACTGGTATCAACAAAAATCAAATGAGTCTCCAAGGCTTCTCATCAAGTATGCTTCCCAGTCCATCTCTGGGATCCCGTCCAGGTTCACTGGCAGTGGATCAGGGACAGATTTCACTCTCAGCATCAACAGTGTGGAACCCGAAGATTTTGGAATGTATCACTGTCAACAGAGTAACAGCTGGCCTCACACTGTGATGCAGACCATAGCAAAAACCACCAGGAATGCAGAACAGCGAGGCTTCAGCTGTTTTTGGTGGTACCTCAACCTTCTTCATAGTGGAAACAAAACTAATGGGGCCTGCTGTGAGTTTAGAGATATTGAATAAAAACTACTTAATAGACAAAATATGAAAGACATTTAAACATCAAAACTATGTTTTTCAACTGAAGTTTCTATAAATCTCTGGACTTACTTTAAATTGTTATAAGTTCAAAAGTGTAACAAAATGATGTAGTTTTTATAAAAAATGGAATAATGGAAAATATTCTAGTATGTCAATTCAATTTTGCATCCACAGAATTTTATGAAGTTGTAAGTGTACCATTTCATTTGAAAAATATCAGGGAAATCTTTGTAGATGCCAGGGCAGAGAGTTCAAAAATGAAAATAACCTTGGCAATAATTTTTGCTAAGTATGAAAACAAATCTAACATATCTCTTGATGATTTAACAAGTAGAAAATTTTGCAATAAAGAATCTTCAAGCCTTAAATAAGAGGGCTTTCATTAAGGATTGTGTATAACAGGGTACAGCTTACCACTGAAAAAAACAGTTCTGTAAAAGTGATTAAAAAATTGAAATTTGATAGAGTGTGTTATTTTTGTCTCTAAACACAGTGTTTGAGATTTGGAGACTGGAGTATCTCCAAATAGTTCAAGTCCATTCTTGATTACACAGTAAGATCCAGGGCAGCCATGGTAATACCATAAGAGCCTGTCTCAAAAATTGGGACAAAAAAACAAAATAAAAAACAAAACAAAACAAAAAAACCCATTTGGTTGAACACCTTTATTTTCTCCCTTAAATTTACATCTATAAATAACTCTCCCTCTCTCCTTCTCTTTCTCCTTTTCCCTCTCCCTCTCCCTCTTTCTCTCTCTCTCTCTCTCTCTCTCTCTCTCTCTCTCTCTCTCTCTCTGTCTCTGTCTCTGTCTCTCTCTCTCGTGTGTGTGTGTTTGTGTGTGTGTGTGTGTGTCTTGTGTGTGCACTCACATGCATGTGTTTTATATCTGTGTAATATGGGGGAGTCAACCATAGGCAGTCTTGAAGAATTCAAGGGATTAATGGTAACTTCCTCGTCTATCATTCTTCATTTTCATGTTTTGAGACAGAGTCCTCTGCTAAATGTAGAATTTTCCCTTGTCTAGAACAGCTTACCAGAGAAATACTTTCATTTGCTTTTCTTCGTGCACAAGTGCTGGAATTATAAAAACATGTTGCTTTACCTTTGATTTATGTAAATATTGAGAATTTAACTCGAGGTACATTTTTTTTTCATGGCAAATATTTTACAGAGCTATCCCCCTTTCTTTGAAACTAATTTATTAAAAATAAAAAACAGATAATCTTCACCGTCAGTATGAGTCACTTGAGGTTAATCGTAATTCCAAGAATAATAAATTTAATTTATTTAATATTCAGATTTTTGCTCATATATTAACCAGTAAAGTATTTCTTTTTTAATTTAATTGTATTTGTAATTCATTTTTTTTACACTTCATATTCCATTCCCTGGCCCTCTCCATATACCCTCGAAATGTTCCACATCCCAAACTTCCTCCCAGCCTGACCCAGTCGACCCAACCCAGTGTCCACATGGATGCCCTCAACCCCCACACCACCTGACCTCAAAAGTCCCTGGGGCCTCCAGTCTCTTAAGGGTTAGGTGCACCATCTCCGAATAAATACAGACCTAGAAGTCCTCTACTCTATGTGTCTTGAGGGCCTCATATCAGCTAGTGTATGCCATCTGTTTTGTGAACCAGTGTTTGAAAGGACTCAGAGATCCAGATTAATTAAGACTACTGTTCCTCCTACAAAATTGCCCTTCTCCTCAGCTTCTTTCAGCCTTCCAAAATTCAACAGAAGGGGTCAACTGCATCTGTCCAATGGTTGGGTGAAAAAAACTGCATCTGACTCTTTCAGCTGCTTGTTGGGTCTTTCGGGGGCAGTCAATATAGATCCCTTTTTGTGAGTGTTCCATAGCCTCAGTAGAGTGTCAGGCCTTGGAACCTCTCCTTGAGCTAGATACCACTTTGGGACTGTCACTGTACCTTCTTTTACTCAGGCTTCTCTCCATTTCCATCCCCAGAATTCCTTCAGACAGAAACAATTATGGGTCAAATGTGTGACTGTGGGATGGCAACACCATCCCTCAATTGATGTCCTATCTTCCTGCTGAAGGTGGGCTCTATAAGTTTCCTCTCCCTACTGGCATTTCATCAAAGATCCTTCCCTATGAATCTTGGGACTCTCTCACCTTTCAAGAATCTTGTGCATTCTGGCGGTATCTCCCCAACCTCCTATTTCCTGAGGTTGCCTTATAGCATTCTTTCTCCTGACACTCAGTGCTTCAGTCCCTTTCCCTCATCCAAAAGCTTTCCAACAGGTTTCTCTCTAAACCCCTGTCCCCAAACCCCATCTACTTTACCTCCCAAGCCCCTCCCTCTCTCCCTATTTGTGATTACTTTCTTCTCTCTCCCAAGTGGGACTGAAGCTTTCTTACTTGGGCACTTCAGCTTGTTGAGCCCTTTGAATTCTGTGGGCTATATCTTGTGTTTTCTGTATAGGTTTTTTTCCTTTCTTCTTTTTTTTCTTTCTTTTTTTCTTTTTCTTTTTTCTTTTTTGGCTAGTATCCAATTATTAGTGAGTGCATACCATGTACATCCTTTTGGGTCTGACTTATCTCACTCAGGATGATATTTTCTAGTTCCATCCATTTGCCTGTAAAAGTCAGGATGTCCTCATTCTTAATAGCTGAGTAGTATTTCATTGTGTAATTGAACCACATTTTTTTGTATCCATTCTTCTGTCCTGGTACATCTAGGTTATTTGTAGCTTCTGGCTATCACAAATAAGGCTGCTATAAACATAGTGTGTCTATGGCACGGTGGGGCATCTTTTGGTTATAGTCCCAAGAGTCGTATAGCTGGGTCTTCAAGTAGATCCACTGCCAATTTTCTAAGGAAATTCCTGATTGAATTCCAGATTGTTGTTCCAGTTTGCAATACCACCAGCAATGGAGTAGTGTTCCTCTTTCTCCACATTCTCTCCAACATGTGTTGTCACCTCAGGTTTTGATCTTAGCCATTGTGACAGTTGTAAAGTGGAATCTCCGGGTTGTTTTGATTTGCATTTCTCTGATCACTAAGAACTTTGAACATTTTGTAGGTGTTTCTTAGCCATTTGAGATTCCTCAGTTGTGAATTCTGTTTAGTTCTATACCCCAATTTTTTGGGGTTATTTGGTTTTTTTGGTGATTAACTTCTTGAATACTTTATATATTTGAATATTAGTCCTCTATTGGGTGTGGGGTTAGTGAAGATGTTTTTTCCCAATCAGTAGGTTGTCGATTTGTCTTATCTACTATATCCTTCGCCTCACAGAAGTTTTCCAGTTTTATGACATCTCATTTATGATTTCTTGATCTTAGAGCATGAGCTATTGGAGTTCTGTTTAGGAAATTCCCCCCTGTGCCAATGAGTTCAAGGCTCTTTCCCACTTATTCTTCTATTAGATTCAGAGTATCTTGTTTTATGTTGAGGTCTTGATCCAAGTGGACTTGAGCTTTGTACAAGGTGTCGAATATGGCTCTATTTTTATTCTTCTACATTCAGACAGCCAGTTACACCAGCACCATTGATTGAAGATGCATTCTTTTTTCCATTGAATATTTTTAGCTTCTTTGTCAAAGATCAAGTGACAGTAAGTGTGTGTTTTTATTTCTGGGTCTTCATTTCTATTCCATTGATCAACATGTCTGTCTCTGTACCAATACCATGCAGTTTTTAATCACTATTGCTTTGTAGTAAAATTTGAGGTCAGGGACTTTGATTCCCCTAGCTCTTCTTTTATTGTTAAGAAATGTTTCTGATATTCTGTTTTTTATGTTTGTTTGTTTGTTTTGTTTTTTTGTTTGTTTTGTTTTGTTTTGACTTTACAGATGAATTTGAGAATTGCTCTTTCCATGTCTTTGAAGAATTGTGTTGAGAATTTGATGGGGTTTGCATTGAATCTATAGATTGTATCCCTTGAATGAAGCCTACTTGACCATGGTGAATGTGGTTTTGATGTATACTTGGATTCAGTTTGCAAGAATTTTATTGAGTATTTTTGCATCAATATTCATAAGTGAGATTGGTCTGATGTTCTCTTTTTTTGTTGGGTCATTATATGGTTTAGGTATCAGAGTAATTGTGGCTTCATAGAACAGGTTAGGTAGTATTCCTTCTGTTACTATTTTATGCAACAGTTTGAGGAATATTGGTACCAGGATTTCTTTGAATATCTGGTAGAAATCTCACAAAAACCATCTGGCCCTGAAGTTTGTTTTTGTTGGGAGGTATTTAATGACTTCTTCTATTTCCTTGTGTGATAGGGACCTGTTTAAATAATTTACCTGCTCTTGATTTAACTTTGGCATGTGGCATCAAACCATCCATTCCATATAGATTTTCCAGTTTTGTTGAGTGTGGACTTCTATAGGAGAATATGATGAGGTTTTGAATTTCCTCCATTTCTGCTGTTATATCTCCCTTTTCATTTCTGATTTTATTAATTTGGATACTACCTCTTGGCCCTTTAGTTAGTTTGGCTAGGTGTTTAATCTATCTGTTTCTTTCAAAGAACCACCTTTTGGTTTTGCTGATTCTTTGTATTATTTTGGTTTTTTGTTTGCTTGTTTTCTGTTTTTGTTTTTTGTTTTCTATTTGGTTGATTTCAGCCCTGAGTTTGACTATTTCCTGCCTTCTACTCATCTTGGGTGGGTTTACTTCTTTTTTTTTGTCCTAGGGCTCTTAGATGTGCTGTTAAGTTGTTAGTGTAAGATCTCTCCGGTTTCTTTACCAGGGCACTTAGTGCTATGAACTTTCCTCTTAGCACTGCTTTCATTGGGTCCCATAGGTTTGGGTATGATGTGTCAATATTTTCATTAAATTCCATAAAGTCTTTAATTTCTTCATTTCTTCCCTATCCAAGTTATCACTAAGTAAAGCGTTATTCAGTATGTTGGCTTTCTGTAGGATTTGTTGTTCTTGAAGACCTGCCTTAGGCCATGGTTGTCTGTTAGGATGCATGGTATTATTTCAGTCTTCTTGTATATGTTGAAGGTTGTTTTGTGACCAATTATATGGTTGATTTTGGAGAAGGTACCATGAGGTGCTTAGAAAAAGGGTTTTTATTTTAGGATGAAATATTTTTTAGATATATGCTAAATCCATTTGGTTCATAACCTCTCCTAGTTTCCCAACGTCTCTGTTTATTTTCTGTTTCAGTGACCTGTCCATTAGTGAGAGTGGGGTTTCGAAATCCCCCATTATTTTTTGTGTGGTTCAATGTGAGTTTTGAGTTTAAGTAAAGTTTATTATATGAATTTGGGTGCTCTTGCATTGGGGCATAGATACTGAGAATTTAGACTTTTCTTGGTGGGTTTTTCCCTTGATTAATATGAAGTGTCCTTCTTCATCATGCTTGATAATTTTTGGTTGAAATTCTATTTTATTGCATATTAGGATCACAACTCCAGCTTCTTTCCTTGGACCATTTGCTTGGAAGACCTTTTCCATTCTTTTACTCTGAGATCTCTGAGATAGTTCTGTCTTTGTTGTTGAGGTGTGTTTTTTGTATACAGCAGAATGTTGGGTCTTGTTTGTGTATCCAGTCTGTTAGCTTATGCTTTTCATAGATGAGTTGATTCCATTAATATTGAGAGATATTACAGATGACTGTGGATTCCTGACATGTTTGTTTTTGTAGGTAGTTTTATGTTCTTTTGGCTCCCTGCTTTTTACATTTTGGGGAAATGCTTAATTTCTTGTCCTTTCTTTGGTGCAGGTATCTTACTTGTGCTGATGCTTTCCTTCCTGTATCCTCTGTAAGACTGGGTTGGTAGTTAGATACTCTGTGAATTTGGTTTTGTCCTGGAATATTTTGTTTTTCCATCTATGTTGACTGATAGTTTTGCTGGGTATAGTAGTCTGGACTTGCATTTCTCTTCTCTTTGAGTCTGGATGACCTCTGTTCAGGCTTTTCTGGCTTTCATAGCGTCTGTTCAGAAGTCTGGTGTAATTCTGATGGTTCTAACTTGGCCTTTTCTCTTGCAGCTTTTAATATTCTTTCTTTATTCTGTGCATTTAGTATTTTCATAATCATGTGACAAGAAGATTTTCTTTTCTGATCCATTTATTTGGTGTTCTATAGGCTTCTTGTACCTTTAAGTCCATCACATTCTTTAGGTTGGGGAAGTTTTCTTCTATGATTTTGTTGAAGACATTTTCAGGTCCTTTGAGCTGGGGATCTTTGTTCTCCTCTATTCTGATTATTCCTAGTTTTGGTCTTTCCATTGTGTTCTCTAGTTCCTGGATGCTTTGGGTTAGAAGTTTTTTATGTTTTCATTTTTTTTTTGACAGTTGTGTCTATCTTTTCTATTGTATCTTCTACACCTGAGATTCTTTGTTCTATCTCTTGTATTCTGTTGGTAATACTTACATCTCTAATTCCTTTCCTCTTTCCTAGGTTTTCCATTTCCTGATTTACCTCCATTTGTGTTTTCTTTATTGTTTCTACTTCCACCTTTAGGTCTCAGTTCACATTATTCAATTCCTTTACCTCTTTGCCTGTGTTTTCCTAAATTTCTTTCAGTGAGTTATTGATATCCACCTTAAAGTACTCTATTATCTTCACGAGATAGGATTTTTGGACAAATTCCTGATTTTCAGGTTTGTTGTATTCAGGCTTGCTGTGGTGGGAGAACTGGTTTCTGGTGATGCCCATGTATTTTGGATTCTGTTGCTTATTGTCTTGTGCTTACCTTTGCCATCTGGATATCTCTGGTGTTGTTGGTCTGGGTGACTGTATGGTGTCTGACTCTTTTGTCCCTGGGTTGCTTCAGATCTACTGGTAAGCCTGTGACCACCTGTGGTGCTTTCCACCTGGGGACTCTTCTCCGGGTCAGAAAAGCTGCTGATCTGTCGCCCTGGCTGCAGTAGATCTCCTAGGAGACTTTCAGATTGTTGGGTCTTCAATGGAGCAGTCAAACTCTTGTCCAACTGCCCTCAGTTTGGCTGATTCTCACCTGCTGTGAGTGCAGTGGGTCCCCTACGATGGATCAGGGTATGGTGTCTTCACAAGAGCAGACTAACTAGGATTCTGCCCCAACAGCAATGACCGGGCAGAAGTGATTGAAGGGACAAAAGGGGAGTGGCATTCGGGATGGTGGGATTTTGGTTGTTGATAGGTTCTGAGTCTACCAGGCTACTAGCAACAGCTGAGGGTCTTGGGGGGTTCAGGGTTCTCACCAACTTCTCTGAGTGCAGTGGGTTCTCTAGAATGGATAGGGATATAGTGTCTTCACTGGAGCAGTGTGCTTTGCCAGTCTTTCCCCTTAATCATTGCAGCACATTATCTCAGTCAAAGCTAGAACTAGGTATTATGGATTAATTGTAGCCAGTTTTGGGTGAAGGATATTTCTTAGGTGTTTTCTTGATGGAACTACAGGTATGCCCACAAGAATTGATATGATGGCTAGGAATCCAAACTCCGGTCTTCACACTTGTGTGGCAAGTGCTTTATAACCATTAAGTTATATCCCCTCCCACAATCTAGTGACTTTAAAATGTTGGCAGTGCCTTCATAAACATGAATATCTATGTAGCATGTAATAAAATATCATTTTTAATTTTCAGCAGTCAATATACTGAATAATGTGTCCAATGTCCTGAGCATGAAGAAACAGTGAATAAACATTTCTGGTTTTTCATAAATAATTTATTATATCCTTTATGTTTTCCACAGGCTAGTATCAGTTTAACATAAGTCTCAGTTATTTGCAAGCAAAAAACCCTGGAATTCTGTTTACAGTATGGTGAAAAATCCATAGAACTGATGCATCATACATTTCTATGGAACTAGAAAAGATTCTTAAATATTTAGAATAAAGAGAGAATAATTTTTGAAAAATAAAACTATTTCATGTGATTTAATAACATCTGGAACTGTAGTATTTATAGTTATATGTATAACAATATGTAGGAGGAATGAATCAGCAAACCATGATGGTTTGCTTACAAAGACCCACTTATGTGCAACAGTAACTTCTGTGTCTGTTAAAGCCTATAGCCTGCTTGACACTCAGACACCAATGATGACAGACAAAGTTCATGATCAGAGCAACCAATCAGATAGTACCAACTACATGGAGGCCAACATGGCCTCAGTGGAGGGTATAAAGGCTTGCCCACTTCCTACAATAAAAGGGTCTAGTTTTGCCAATTTCTTACTCCCAGAGTCTGTATGGTTGACTCTACACATTTTTACCCCAACCTAGCACCCAAGGGCCATGGTCGGAGTCACAAGCAACACCAGTGTATTTACATTCAATAGTCAGTGTATATATATAGGGTGGCGATGGGAATCAATTATTGGTCAATTGCTTAGAATTTTCATGAAGGAAGGAAGACAGGCAGTCAGAAAGAGAGGAAGAAAAGGAGGAAAAAAGGAAAGTGTAATGGAACAGAATATGGTTAGAGGAATAAATAATATTTGTATAGAAGAGAAATATATCTCAATGAAAATAATGACAGGATTTTGTGTATTATGATAGACCTACAACTATTTATTACTGTGAACAAGCGCTGAATTGTAACACACTCAATAAAACTGTAATGCAAAATGTCTAATGCTGTTCTTCATTCAGGAAGAGCTTCAGTGAGCAAGTGAGATCTTGGAGACTCCCAGCTTTCTTGCTCAGCTTTGATGGGTGCACTCTGGTGAAGCATGGCTACAAAGAAGTCTTCTCTGGATAACTTCTTAGAGTCCCAAAGACGTTGTTTCAGAATTGCTTCTTGCTATTTCTGTGTTTTCTCATGTTTTTCATTGCATATTCCTTGTTCATTTGGGTTGATGTAAGTGGATCTTGGAGACTCTCACCAACTATATACTGGTGTGATTATTTCCTGGGTGATAGCCCTTCCTATTTGGAAAATTCTTTGCAGATTAACATGTAGATAAGCTTTATGAAATAATGCTGTATAGATGAATTAATGACTCTATATAATTCCTGAAATTATTAAAATAATTTTAGAAAGAAAGATTAAGGAGATAGTTTTAGTTGTTTTACTAGAAAGATATAATTAAGTTAGAATGAAGAATAAAATGTACCTCCTTCTCATAGAATAGTAAGTAAAGGCTGCATAATAAGGTATACCATGACCATTCATAAATTGCACTAAGAGGAGAAATAGGTTTGGGACAGATTTGTGATCAAGAAAAAAACCATTCATTTTAGGTCAAGTCCCAGGATCAAGCCATAGGTGTGAACTATGATAAACAAGGGCATTCATATGAAATTATTGCTTTGAGATTATAATGAACTTATAGATTAATATACTGCTTAGACCTTTCCATCAACATCCTATTCTAACTCCTCTTTTATGTAACATGTTATCTATTTAGTATTTTTTCTACATAGAATACTTTTTGTCTAAAATGTTATAAAAATCTGAAAGTTTTAATAAAGTTTTGATATAAATCTGTTCTACTTCATCATGTGTTCCTGTGTCTGTGTGTCACTTTTTTTCTTTCTTTTTATTTTTCTTTTTCTCTGTGTGAGGAAGATTTAAGAAACTGCTCGGCAAGAAACCCTTTGTTTATTTGATTCAAAGAGTAAAGAGCCGAAGTTATTAAGTTCATTTTCTTAATTTCCCTGCAGGAACTATCTACAGGGGTTAAATTGTCAGAAGCCATCAGCTTTTGGCCCCAGAAAAGAAAAAGAGAAATAAATGATTCTGGCCCTTAAAATGGTAAGATAAAATTAAAGGACAGAAGACATTAGCATTTGTCCTTTCTCAAATGCTGAGTACCATTTTAGTACCTGACCAACTGAGTACCTCAACAATTGAGACTGGCACCAGGTAGTCTAATAATTAACAAATAGTGCTATCCATCCAGTTTCTAAGTTCTATATGACTCAAGAAACAGGTTAAGTTTCGTGATAAATTGTATTATTTTTTTCTTTTCCCAAGTTATTTTTTTTAATTGTATGTTTTTGTTTTTTACATTTCAAATGTTATCCCCTTTCCTGGTTTTCCATCTCCTGAAGCCTCTATCCCATTCCCCCTCTCCATTCTTCTATGAGGGTGTTCCTTCACAAATGCACCAACTCCCAACTACCAGCCCTTGCATTCCCCTACACTTGGGTATAGTACCATCACAGGACCAAGGTGCTCTCCTCCCATTGATACCCAACAAAACCATCCTCTGCTACATATGTGGTTGGAGCCCTGGGTCCCTCCATGTGTACTCCTTGGTTGGTGGTTTAGTCCCTAGGAGCTCTGGGGTGTCTGGTTGGTTGATATTGTTGTTCTTCCTATGGGGTTGCAAACCCCATTCAGCTCCTTCAATCCTTTCTCTAACTCTTCTATTGGTGACCCCATGCTCAGTCCAATCTACTTCTGTATTTTTCAGGCTCTAACAGAGCTTCACAGGAGGCAGCTATATCAGGCTCCTGTCAGCATTTACTTCTTTGCATTCACAATAGTGTGCATTTGGTGCCTTTATATGGGATGGATTCCCAGATGGGGCAGTATATGGATAGTCTTTTGTTCAGTCTCTGTTCCACACTTTTTCTGTAAATTTGTCCCCATGATTATTTTGTTCTCCCTTCTAAGAGGAAGTGAAGCACCCACCTGTTGGTCTTCTTTCTTCTTGGCCTTCATGTGGTCTGTGAATTGTATCTTGGGCATTACAATCTTTTGGGCTAATAGCCACGTGTCAATGCGTGCATACCATGTGTGGTATTTTGTGACTGGGTTACCTCACTCAGGATAACATTTTTTGGTTCATCCATTTGCCTAAGTATTTCATGAACTCATTGTTTTTAATAGCTGAATAGTACACATTGTGTAAATGTACCACTGTCAGGGACCAGGTTGAGAAAACCCAGGCATCCTACATCCC
>NW_018393636.1:10457-17732 GCF_900095145.1 Mus pahari | reverse complement strand
TAATTGTTTCCTGTTATTTTTGTTGTTAAATTTGGGATTTTGTTCTTGCAGCTGTCTACTTTTAGGTTTGTTAAAGGATTACTTTCTTGTTTTTTCTAGGATAGAGTTTCTGTCCTTGTGTTGATGCTTTCCCTTTATTATCCTTTGAAGTTCTGGATTTGTGGATAGACAGTCTGTGAATTTGGTTTTGTCATGGAATACTTTGGTTTCTCCATAAATGGTAATTGAGAGTTTTGCTGAGTATAGTAGCCTGGGCTGGCATTTGTGTTCTCTTAGGGTCTGTATCACATAAGTCTAGGATCTTCTGGCTTTCATAGTCTCTGGTGAGAATTCTGGTGTAATTCTAATAGGGCTGCCTTTATATTTTACCTGGCCCTTTTCCCTTGCTGCTTTTAATATTCTATCTTTATGTAGTGCATTTGTTGTTCTTATTATTTTGTGTTGGGACGAATTTCTTTTCTGGTCCAGTCTATTTGGAGTTCTGTAGGTTTCTTTTAAGTTCCTGAGCATCTCTTTCTTTAGGTTTGGGAAGTATTCTTCTATAATTTTGTTGAAGATATTTGCTGGCCCTTTAAGTTGAAAATCTTCATTCTCATCTACTCTTATTATTTGAAGGTTTGGTCTTCCCATTGTGTCCTGTATTTCCTGGGTGTTTTGAGTTAAGATCTTTTTTCATTTTGCATTTTCTTTGATTGTTGTGCCCATGTTCTGTATGGAATCTTCTGCAGCTGAGATTCTCTCTTCTATCTCCTGTGTTCTATTGCTGATGCTCACATCTATGGTTCCTGATTTCTTTGCTAGGGTTTCTATCTCCAGAGTCATCACATTTTGTGTTTTCTTTATTGCTTCTATTTCCCTTTTTAGGTCTTGGATGGTTTTGTTCATTTCCATCACCTGTTTGTTTCTGTTCTCCTCTCTCTCTTTAAGGACTTCTACCTCTTTAGAAGTATTCTCCTGTTTTTCTTTAAGGACGTATATCTCTTTAGCAGTGTTCTCCTACATTTCTTTAATAATGCCCTTCTTTAAGTCCTCTACCAGCATCATGAGGTATGCTTTTAAATCTGATTCTTGCTTTTTGGGTGTGTTGGGGTATTCAGGACTGACTGAGGTGGGAGTGCTAGGTTCTGATGATGGTGAGTTGTCTTGGTTTCTGTTAGTAAGATTCCTACATTTGCCTTTTGCCATCTGTTGATCTCTGGAGTTAGTTGTTAAGTTGTCTCTGGTTGGTGCTTGTTCCTCCTTTGATTCTGTTAGCCTCTGTCAGCAGTCCTGGGAGTCCAGCTCTCTCCTGAGTCTCAGTGGTCAGATTACTCTCTGCAGGGAAGCTCTCCTCTGTCAGGGAAGGTGCACAGAGGCCTGGTGTTCAGATCTGCCTCCTTGCTGAAGATGTAGGCCCAAAACAGGGCCTGTCCCAGAAGATGTGTTACCTCTGCAGTTTATTCACTCACCTGCACAGACTAGCCACAGAGGGACCCTGGAAACAATATGACTCTCTCACCTGCTCTGGCAGACAGAGCCCTCACAGGTGGCCACCTTTCTTCTGGTGAGGAAGGTGCCCAAATTTCTGAAGTCTAAAACAGGTTCTGTCCCAGAAGTTAGGTTGCTTCTGTCTGTCCTGAGTCTGTGTAGCTTCTGAGGTCCACATTCTTGCTAGTGCAGACTGGAGCCCAAGCGAACCGTATCAAAGATGGCTCTCCGTCCAGCTCAGGCCTTGAGACTCCTCCAGGGTGGACACCCTTCCTTGTGTGGGTAAGGTTCCAGGTGACTGGAGCCAAAAACGGGATCCTTCCCAGAAGCTGTGTCCCTTCTGCAGGCCGCCCCCTCCCTGGGTGTGCACCAGAGCAAAGATGGCTCACCTTCTGTGTCAGGCCTTGAGACTGCTCCCGGGCAGACACCCCTCCTTGGGCGGGGAAGGTGCCAGGTGATGGTTCAGGCCTTGAGACTGCTCCTGGGCCAACACCCCTCCTTGGGCCGGAAAGGTGCGGGGTGACTGGAGCCAGAAAAGGGATCCTTCTCAGAAGCTGTGTCCCTTCTGCAGGCCACCCCCTCCCTGGGAGTACAGTGGAGCAAAGATGGCCCTCCTACTGATTCAGGCCTTGAGACTGCTCCTGGGCAGACACCCCTCCTCCGATGGGAAAGGTGATGGACTACTGGAACCAGAAACGGGATCTTTCCCAGAAGCTGTGACGCTTCTCCAGGCCGCCCTCTCCCCAGCTTTGCACGGGAGCAAAGATAACTCTCCTTCCATTTTTTAGTCTTTTCAAAAACTTCTAGGTAATGAAAGAAAAAATTCTAAAATTGGATTCTTTAATTAAAAAAATGAAAGAGGGTGTTAAAATCAAGTTAAACATTAAAATCTAGATCAATTCCTTAGCAAGAGTTTTGTAGTGGAGATGTTCTGAGAAAGGTACAATTATTTTTCAAGTCGTGATCTTGGGATGTATCACATAAAATGAATTAGTTTAATTGAAAGGAAATTAATCAGAGGTAAAAGAAGCAGCCCAAAGAAGTATGGTAAGGCTGTATGCTAATCTATACACCATGATTTCTCTTCAATAAGTAGGAATTGAAATGAATTGTGGAATCCAGTGAGGCAGCAGAGAGATAGTTGACTATAAATTCCAGACAATGGCCTAGATATGTCATTCTCCATGAAAGGCATGCTGTCTGATGTTGCATTTTCCATTAACAAATGGGGCAGCAGAACACCAATGTACATGCTTCCCTGACTCATTTTCATGTCACCATTTATAACTTTGCACTGTCTTGTAGCATTGCTACAACCATTCTTCCAAATGAGGAATATGTATCAGTAATAATTTTTTGATAACACCCTAGTAGTTACATGACCCTTGAAGGGCTTCTTTTCAAGTTTTACAACTCAAGTTCTATTTCTTGAATATAAATCTAATCTAAATTTGGCTTTGAACCCAGTTACTCTTTTTTTTTTCTTTTTTGACAAATATTGTGTAGGATGGTAAATTATGGCCAAAAGGAAAGAAGAGGCAACCAATAATTTGCTTCAAGTAGCTTAATGAATAAAAACAATTGCCTGTGTGAGAAATCTATTTCCTAAACTGGGATGCTCTTTCTGGCCTCAGTGGGAGAGGATTGGCCTAGCTCTGAAGTGATTTGATGTGCCACCATGGGGGTGTAGAGGCAGAGCAGGGATCAATTAGGATGTAAAGTGAATTAATAAGTAAAACATAAAAATTTCCTTCAAAACAAAAAAGTAAACAAAATCACATAGTCTTAGTAGTCACAGAAAAAGTTCTGTGATTATTTTTTCAGTAGAATACATTTTATTCTAAATGAAAAATGTATTGTCTTGAAGGTGTAATATTATAGTCAGCAGCAACAACAAAACAAATCTAGTAGTGTATTTTGTATGTAAACATGTGTCTGCTTCAAATTTATTTGGTACTTGGAGTTACATATGTATGCAAATATCCTCTTGATTTCTTTTAAAATTTTATATTTTTATCCAAAGAAAACTATCTTGCAATAGATATAAGTTTTATGTCATTTTGATGTATTGCTACATATGATGTAGCTTTTTTAGTTTTTTATACGTACTGTATATTAACGTCATTCCCATCATCCCTATTCGCACTTCTTCTTCTGTGCACATGTTCAAACTTTTTAAATTCATGGCACCTTAAACTTCATTAGTGTTACATATAGATTTATAGCTACAACTTGATAAGTTCATTTAGTGTAGCTCATATGTTTAGGGTTGATTATTTGTGATTGGATAAACTATTGGGGAGCTGAAGAGACTAATTCTCCCCCTCTCAGCAGTTGTTAATTGATTGTAGTTCTTCTACTTCTGGTGGGGCTTAGAGGGATCTTATGAGATTTTTTCCCCCCATTTGTGTTCACTTGTCAGTCAAGGACATCATTGATCAGGTCCCAGTTACATACAGAAAGTACTATCTCATATCAAATACTTTGGTTATTTAGCTCTAATGATGTCTCTGTTCCTTCTTCCAAAATCTTCCCTGAGCCTTAGATGTAGGATGCTGGTTATAAATGTATGAATTGGAGATGGACACCCTGCAGTCAGTTGTTTTCTGCAGTATGATCAGGAGTGTATTTCTGTACTAATTCCTATCTGCTGCAAAAATGTGCTTCTGGTAAGGCTTGAGAGCTACATTTTTCTATGGGGCTAAGACTGTTGGTTAAGAGAACGACAGCAGTAGTTTCTCTTCTATGACATTTCCAGTAACAGAGCCTATACTCTACAAATGTGGACTTTTATTTTTTTCCATATACATACATACATTATATATATATATATATATATATATATATATATATATATATATATATATATGGAATAAACAAGATAGGTAGATAGAAAGATAGATAGATAGAGATGTTGTTGATATTGTTTTATAGTTATAACTTCTTAATATTTTATTTTTGCAGGTTTTTTTAGGTGTGAGAAGGTACAAATAGGGTGAACATTGGCATGGGAAGCAACTGCAATCAGAGTGGATTGTATAAAATCCCCAAATAATTAATAAAACTATTATACTGAGAGAAATAGAAGAACTAATTCATCCATTTTTTTTTTGAGACAGGGTTTCTCTGTATAGCACTGGCTGTCCTGGAACTCACTCTGTAGACCAGGCTGGCCTAGAACTCAGAAATCCACATGCCTCTGCCTCCCAAGTGCTGCGATTAAAGGCATGCACCACCACTGCCTGGTCCAATTTATTCTTAAACTTATAATGTGTAAAATAAAATTCATTGGATAATATAAAAATAAAAATGAAATAACTCCCTCTAGCCACTCCCCACAAAGATAATAGCTCTTTTAAACATAATAATTCTACATACGTAGCTAGAGACACATGCTCTGGGGATACTGGTTAGTTCATACTGTTGCTTCACCTGTAGGGTTGCAGATCCTGTCAGCTCCTTGGGTAATTTCTCTAGCTCCTCCATTGGGGGCCCTGTGTTTCATCCAATAGCTATGAGCATCCACTTCTGTAGGAGGCCACAGCCCCTCCCTTGGGCTTCCAGAAGCCGCACCTTAAAAGATGGCACCTGTTGGCTATAGAGCTTGTGGTAAACAGGTCCATATTTGGTGGTGATATGTTCCCGCTCTTCTGGTTGGCTGAGTCCGCGCAACAGGTGAGGTGATGTGGCCTGCCGCGATTGGAGTGGATAAGAGTATAAAAAGGCTTGTATCCCGGGGCTCAGGGGAGATGAAGAGAGAGATGAGGAGGGAGATGAAGAAGGAAGCTTACTGATTAAACTGCTGATTGAAGAACTGGTGGTCGTGTCTTTCTTGCTGGTTAAGAGGGGACACAACACACTTCTGTATATGCTATGCAAATACATGTCACAGGAGACAGCTATATCAAGGTCCTTTCAGCAAAACTTTGCTGGAGTATGTAATAGTGTCTGGATTTGGTGGCTGATTATGTGATGGACCACCTGGTGGGGCAGTTTCTGGATGGTCCATCCTTTCATCTGAGATCCAAACTTTGTTTCTGTAAATCCTTCATGGGTGTTTTGTTACCAATTCTAAGAAGAGGCAAAGTGTCCACACGTTGGTCTTCATTCTTCTTGAGTTTCATGTGTTTTGCAGATTTTATCTTGGGTATTCTAAGTTTCTGGGCTAATATCCACTTATCAGTGAGTGCATATCATGTGAGTTCTTTTGTGATTGGGTTATCTCACTCAGGATGATACCCTCCAGATCCATCCATTTGCCTAGGAATTTCATAAATTCATTCTTTTTAATAGCTGATTAGTACTCCATTGTGTAAATGTACTGCATTTTCTGTATCCATTCCTCTGTTGAGGGACATNTGGGTTCTTNCCAGCTTCTGGCTACTATAAATAAGGATGCTATGAACATAGTGGAGCATGTGCTCTTATTACCAGTTGGAACATCTTCTGGATATTGCCCAGGAGAGGTATTCCTGGATCATCCAGTAGTATTATGTCCAATTTAGCAGAAGATGGCCTAGTCAGCCATCATTGGGAAGAGAGGCCCCTTAGTCTTACAAACTTTATATGCCCCAGTAAAGGGGAACACAAGGGCCAAGAAGTAAGAGTGGGTGGGGAGGGGAGCAGTGGGGGGAGGATATAGGGGACTTTCAGGATAGCATTTGAAATGTAAATGAAGAAAATACCTAATAAAAATTGGGAAAAAATTTAAAAGTTTAAGAAAAAAGAAAAAAAATACCCAATAATTCTGGGGAATAGAGTTCAAGTGTTCAAATGATATGTAGTAAGATTTTAGTTACTAACTACAGGAATATAAAGAAGATAAGCTTAACAAGACAAGCAATTACTAATCAAGATGGGAAGAATGCAAATGTGAAAATGAAATAAAAGGATAAAACAATACAGTTGAATATGATAAGTGAGGAAAAATCTAATTATAGGTATAATGATAAAAGAAGGGGGGAGAAGGGTGTAGGGAAATGTAGTCAGCCAAGCTAAGTATGCTCAGCACTTGATAGAATGAAGTCCAGTGAGCCCCCAGAACAAGCCCATCCTGTATAATTTGGGAAAGCTTGTCTAAGAAAACAAAGAAGAAAAAGAAAAAAGAAAAGAAAAGAAAAAGAAAAGAAAAAGAAAAAATGTTTTTAACAAGAACACAAAGTAAAAAGAAAATAGGGATGGGAAAATCTGGTTAATGGACTCAAAACTAGACATTAAATTATAAAGCATAAAAATGATCTCTATACTAACTCTCACCCAGGTGCTTGTGTAGATGCTGCAGATGCTCTTTAAGCAATGTCTCAAAATAATCTCATGACTCATGGTGAATTAACAGAGTGTGCCATGGAAGGAAGGCTCTTTGCCCTAAAGTTTCCTCTAGCTGCTGATTCAGAAATCTTTTAAAGATAGCTTCATGTTACTGCTTTTTTTGATTGTTGGAGAAAGTAGTATACTACTATTATGAGGTATACAGATTTATCTCTAGTTGGATTATGTATCTCTTCAGTGAGTACAGACCGGAGGGTAGATTTGAGTCTCTAATATACTTCTTTGATTTTAAAAATTTACATCCTCTTACTGGTGCATCTTGCATACATATCAGCTTCAATTATTCTTCTCTCTGTCTCTCTCTGTCTCTGTCTCTCTCTGTCTCTCTGCCTCTGTCTCTCTCTGTCTCTCTCTGTGTCTCTCTCTGTCTCTCTGTTTCTGTCTCTGTCTCTGTCTCTCTGTCTCTCTGTCTCTCTGTCTCTCTCTGTCTCTCTCTCTGTCTCTCTCTCTCTGTCTCTCTCTGTCTCTCTCTGTCTCTGT
>NW_018393636.1:0-10352 GCF_900095145.1 Mus pahari | reverse complement strand
TCTCTCTCTCTCTCTCTCTCTCTCTCTCTCTCTCTCTCTCTCTCTCTCTCTCTCTCTCTCTCTCTCTCTCTCTCCTGTCCCTTCATCTACTCTATCTCCAATGTTCCCATTTCTCTCTTATGCTTTACCTTCTCTTGGGGGTCACGGTACTGAGAATAGAGTGAAATATTTCTGAGTGTCTCCATTTGTCTTAAGGTAATGGTAAAATCTTCTGTAACTCTTTTTACCACACAATGGGAGCCCATCAATCCATAACTGAAGCAGAACCTACAGAACTAGAGATTGTGATTTACTGTTCTGCTTTGAAAGTTTCATTTCATCATTTACCTTTTTCTTTGGCATCACTCTTCATATTATAGCTGCTCTCCCATGAGCCTCACTTCGTTCCTCAATCTCAATGTTTCCCAACCTTCTTAATGCTGTGACCCAAAGTCATAATAATTATTTTGTAGCTGCTTGATAACTGCAATGTTGCTTCATTTATTAATTGTTATATATTTTATTTTGAGTTAGAAATTTCTCAAAGGGTTGCAACCTACAAGTTGATAAGCCCTATCTCAAAGAATCTAGCAGTTATCCGGTGGGTATTGTATGACAACCTCTGTCTTTTGTTTCTTGTTTTAATGCTTCTTAGAGTTTCATCTAATAAAATCCTACATGGACGATAAATAACATATTCTCCTTTCTTTAAAAACGTGACAGGTATATTTAAAATGAAATGACTCAGAGGTCTAGAAGTCCTCTTTTTAAATATTTATGAGAATTTCATATATGAGTATTGCATTGCTTAAATCATTTTCATTTCTTTCTCTTTACCACCAACTTTTCCTGTATACTTCCCTAATTCCTCTCAAATTTCCGACCTATTCTTTCACATATAAATGGAAATCTCTGTCTCTCTGTCTCTCTCTCAATCTTTCTCACTTTCCCACACACAGAGATATATGGATATAGATAGATATAATAATTATCTCCTAAACACTATCCTGAGTTGCAAGCATGAAATCTTGACAATATATTAACCCAAACAAGCCCTGCACAATCATATTATTGAGTGATATGCCAGTATGAGTAGGGAAAAACTCACAAGGTCCCACACCTAGATGAAGAGCTATAGGCAATCAATGCCTTCTGAAACAAGGAGAATCCATCTCTAGAGATGAGCTCTTGATGGGTTATCCTAACCCATATAGTACTCATAGGTGAATATGTGTGTGTGTGTGTGTGTGTGTGTGTGTGTGTGTGTGTGTGTGTGTATGTGTGTGTGTGTCTGTGTGTGTGTGTGTGTGTGCCCGCCCATGCATGCATGGGTATGTCATCTGAAATTTTGGTCCTCTGATGCTTATAGGTGTTTATTCGTTTTCTGAGATGTTCTTTGAACTTTAGGTGTAGGGGTTGTATTGCAGATGTATATAATATCTCTTGAAATATTTCATGTCGGGAGTATTTGGCATGTTTTTATATTCAGTTTTATTCATGCATTTATTCTTCATTTGCTTCAGCACTATTTGTTAAAAAATTATTTCCCCAGAATATTGTGTTTATGCTTTTGCCCCAAATCAATTTGCTATGGAAGTTTGCCTGTGCCTCTACAATCTTTATTACATTTGATTGATACTTTTATCTGTCCTTATGTTAAATCAATCCTATCATAGTATGAATTTATACTGTTTGTAAATTTATGGCATAGTTTTTCCTTATATGCATACTTTTACTCTAGCACATCACATGAATTCCCTATTTAATTTAGAATTAATTATTTAATGTATAGTTTTAAGATTTTGACTGAGTTTGGATAGAAAAAAACAGAGATCAATTTGTCAATAACTTACATCTAAAAAATATTGATTCCATGTATTTGGTATATCTCCCTCTTTAAAATTTCTTTAGGATCTTTTGATCTGCACCTGCTTGGGGGAAAATCATCCTCTCTGCCCCTCTCTCTCAGCACAGTCTGCAGGGTTCCCAGGAGATTTGTTGCAGTCAGAGGTACAGAGAGGTTATCCAACTAAATAATCACAGTAGCTGGGAACCCCCGGGTGCCCAGAGGAATTGGGACTCCTCTCCACTACCTGCGAACACCATCACCCCTTAAGTCTGCACCTGTTTGGGGGGGGGGCAGATCAGCCTGTGTCTCATTCTCCCTCAACACTGCACAGACTGCAGTGCTCAAGAATATCTGTTATAGCCAGGGCAACAATCTACAGAGCACCCAGGAGATCTACTGAAGCCAGGGCAACAGTCTGAAAATCTACCATAAGATCGGCTGAAGCTAGGGCCAAAGATCCTTCAGGAGATCTGCTGCAACCCAGGGACACAGAAGCCAGGCTCCACACAGTTTCATCCTAGCCAGCCAACACCACAGATAACCCAACAATGAGAGGCAAGCACAAGATCATGAGCAACAGACTCCAATATACTTTGATATCATCAGAAGCATATCCCACCACAGCAAGTCAAGAATAATGCAAAACACCTGAAAAACATGATGCTGACCTAAAATCCCATCTCATGAAAATAATAGAGATCTTTAGGGAGGATATAAATAACCCACATAATGAAATACAGGAAAACACATTTAAAAAGTTAAAAACCCCTAAAGAGGAAAAAAAATTATCCCTCAAAAAGTATAAGAAAACACAATCAAACATGTGAAGGAATTGAACAAAGTACTCCAAGAGCTAAAAATGGAAGTAAAAACAATAAAGAAATCACAGAAAGAGGCAAGCCTGAAAATGGAAAGCCTTGAAAAGAGTCCAGGGGCTACATATGCAAGCATCTCCAACAGTATATAAGAGAAAAGAGAGAATTTGAGGCATACAAGATACCATAGAATATAGTAAGTATCACACAATGGTCAAAGAAAATGCAAAACATAAAAAACTCTTAAATCAAGACACCTAGGAAATACAGGACACAATGAAAATACCAAACTGAAGAATAATGGGAATAAAAGAGAGCAAAGACTCTTCCCTTCAAAGGGCCAGAAGACATCTTCAACAGATTCATAGAGAAAAACTTCTGGTGTGTGTCCAGAGCTGATCCTGTGCCACAGCACTCCACACCCAAATACAGTCAAGAGAGAGGTGGTCTCCCAGGAGTGCAGAAAAGCCTGTGAATACAGGTAAGACTACCACTTTTGCTCAGAAGGATTTGCCTGTAACCCTCAGGGCACAGGAACTGAGGAAGAGCCTGGGACAACAGCCCTCTGTTTTCCACATGCACCCAGAGCTGATGGTATACCGCAGCACTACATATACAACTACTACCAAGAGAGAGCTATTTCCCAGGAGTGCCAACACACCTGTAAAGCACAGGTAAGACCACTACTTCTGCTCAAATTCCTGGCCCAAGAGGAACTGGCCCAGAGCCATCATGACACAAGAACCAAGGAACAGCCTGGGACAAGATCCCTCCAGGTTTTGTCTGCACCCAGAGCCATTAAGGAACATCCTTCCATGGCTTCTGCATCAGCTCCTGCTTCCTGACCTGCTTGAGTTCCAGTCCTGATTGGTGATGAACAGCAATGTGGAAGTGTAAGCCGAATAAACACTTTCCTCCCCAACCTGCTTCTTGGTCATGATGTTTGTGCAGGAATAGAAACCCTGACTAAGACAAATTGGTACCAGCATAGTGGGATATTCCTATGACAACCTGACCATGTTATGGGGAGGACTGTGGAAGGACTTTAGAACTTTGGGCCAGGAGATCCATTTGGTGTTAAGAGCTCTTTGGAATGTTGTGTAGGAGCTGGGAAGATAATGTTGAGAACAGTGCAGAAGATGGAGGCTTGGCTTGTGTAATTTCAAAGGGAAAATAAAAGACTATTTTCAGGGTCATTGCTGTTTTGGATTGTGAAGATTCTGTGGTTCTTGTTAGCTGGGGCTGAAGAATCAACTGTGATNAACAAGATACTAGAACTACTAAAGTGAAACCTTTGTATTACTGGGACTATTAATGCTGGTTAACTGGAGCTAAGAAATTAGTGGTGGTTAAGAAGAGACCAGCATCATTGAGGTGACATCTTCTGGGAAGTGTTTTCTGAGAGCACAGAAGCTGTGTTCCAGAGATAGCCAAGATTGTACCTTGTGCTGTGGCTGGACATGGTAATGTGTAAGAGTTACCCAGGTGGTGTCAGTTTTTGAAGGCATGAAGGGGTCATGCAGAGCATCTGAGGTCACGGAAGCACTGTGAGAGGCCATGGAAGGCCATTGGTAAAGGTGCAGTCTCAGTTGCAATTGATGGCCCAGGACTGAAGGGGTCACACAAAGGAGTTGAGGCTTGGCACCATGAAGAGAGCCTATGAGAGGCTAGTGTTGAAGCCTAGTTACATTGGAGGACAGCAGCATTTTGGAGATGCCAGTATCATGAGATGACCACCAAGAACAGGAGCAGCAGTGAAGTACAGGCAGCTGGAGCCTAGAAGACAAGGTGTGTACTACAAAGGGCATGGCTGGAGAAGTGACCCAAGCCCTTGGAGGAGCCTAGAAGATTGTGAGTTGGATCCCAGACATTGAATGGTTGGAGATCCCCTATTTTTTTCTCATCCTGTTTATCCTTTGTGTAGAGAAAGGCCACTGATTTGTTTGAGTTAATTTTATATCCAGCTACTTCACTGAAGCTATTTATTAGATTTAGGAGTTCTCTGGTGGAATTTTTAGGGTTACTTATATATACTATCTTATCATCAGCAAATAGTGATACTTTGAATTCTTCCTTTCAAAATTGTTATCCTCTTGGTCTCCTTTTGTCGTTGAATTGCTCTCGATAGGACTTCAAGTACTATATTGAATAGGTAGAGAGAAAGTGGGCAGCATTGTCTAGTCCCTGTATTTAGTGGGATTGCTTCCAGCTTCTCTGCATTTACTTTGATTTAGGCTACTGGTTTGCTGTATATTGCTTTTAATATCTTTAGATATGGGCCTTGAATTCCTGATCTTTCCAAGACTTTTATCATGAATTGGTTTTGGATTTTGTCAAATGCTTTCTTGGCCTCTAACAAGATGATCATGTGGTTTTTGTCTTTAAGATTTTTATACATTGGATTATTAATGAAAATCTTGTTACATTATTATCAAAACACTAAATGGAAAGAGTAAAGAAAGGATATTAAAAGCTGAAAGGGAAAAGGGTCAAGTAACATACAAAGATAGACCTATCAGAAACTTATCAGGCTTTTCAACAGAGGCTATGAAAGTGAGAAAAGCCTGGTCAGAGGACATGCAGAATCAAAGAGAACACAAATCCCAGCCCAAGCTACTATACTCAGCAAAATTCTCGCTCAACATAGATGGAGAAAACAAAATATTACAGGACAAAACCCAATTCAAACTATATCTATATACCAATCCAGTCCTACAGAGGATCCTAGAAGGAAAACTCCAATACAAGGAAGGTACCTGCAGCAAAGAAAGAACAAGATATTAAGCATCTCACAACAAAGCCCAAAGGATGGTACCACAATCACATAAAGTCACCTACAAAAACAAGCATATCAGGAACAAATAGTCATCTATCTTTAATATCTCTCAGTATTAATTGACTCAACTCACCTATAAAAAGCTAACAGACTGGATATGCAAATAAGATCCAAAATTTTGCTGTGTACAAGAAACACACCACAATAACAAAAACAGGCACTACCTCAGAGTAAAAGGATAGAAAAAGGTCATCCAATCAAATGGTCCCAGAAACCAAGCAGGAGTTGCCATCAGAATGTCCAATAAAATAGACTTTCAATCAAAAGTTATCAAGTGTGATGAAGGACACTTCATATTCATCCAGGGGAAAATCCACCAAGAGCATCTATGCCCAAAATGCAAAAGCAGCCACATTCATAAAAGAAACATTACTAGAGCTCAAAACACACATTAAACCCCACACAATAAGAGTGGAAGACCTCAATACCCCACTCTCAACAATGGACAGGTCATAGAGACAGAAACTAAACAGAGACACAGTGAAACTAAGAGAGGTTATGAACCAAATGGATTTAACAGATATCTACAGAATATTTCACCCTAAAAAAAATACACCTTCTCCTCAGTACCTCATCATACTGTCTTCAAAATCGACCATATAATTGGTCACAAAATAACCCTTAACCCATAGAAGAAGACAGAAATAATACCATGCATCTTATAAGAGCACCAGCAAAAACTGCAGAAAGCTCACATACACATGTAAAAGGAACAAACCCTTTTTCAGTAATAACTTGGTCAGGGAAGAAATAAAGAAATTACAGACTTCCTGGAATTTAATGAAAATGTTGGCAAGTCATACCCAAACTTATGGGACCCAGGGAAAGCTTTGCTAAGAGGAAAGTTCATAGCAGTAAATGAACTTAGTAATGAAACTGGAGAGATTCTGCACTAATAAATTAACAGGATACCTGAGACCTCTAGAAGAAAAAGAAGCAAACTCACCAAAAAGAAGTAGAAGGCAGGAAATAGACAAACTCAAGGTCAAATACAACCAAATCAAAACAAAGAAAACAATACAGAGAATCAATAAAACCAGAAGCTGGTCCTTTGTCAAAATCCACAAGATACATTAACCTCTAGTTTAACTAACTAAAGGATCAAGAGGAAGTATCCAAATTAACAAAATCAGAAATGAAAAGGGAGACATAAAAACAGAAACAGAGGAAACGCAAAAAAAATTTTTTTTCAGATCCTACTATAAAAGCCTATATTCAAGAAAACTGAAAACTCTACATGTAATGTGTGCTTTTCTAGACAGGTACCACATACCAAAGTTAATCAAGAGCAGGTAAACTATCTAAACAAACCCACATCACACAAGGAAATAGAAGTCATTAAAAAACTCCCAACCAAATAAATCCTGTGGTCAGATGGATTTAGTCCAGAATTCTACTAGACCTTCAAAGAATACCTGATACCAATTTTCCCCAAACTATTCCATAAAATCGAAAGAGAAAGAACACTACCTAACTTGTTCTATGAAGACACAATTACACTGATACCTTAAACCACACAAGGACCCAACTAATAAAGAGAACTTCATACCAATCTCGCTTATGAATATTGATGCAAAAATACTCAATAAAGTTCTTACAAACCGAATTCAAGAACACACCAAAACCATCATTCACCACGATCAATAGGCTTTATCTTAGGGATACAAGGTTGGGTTAATATATGAAAATACATTAACTTAATACACTATATAAACAAACTCAACGAAGAAAATCACATCATCATAACTTTAGATGCAGAAAAAGCATTTGACAGAACACAGCACCTCTTCATGTTAAAAGTAATGAAGCGATCAGAAATTCAAGGCCCATGCCTAAACACAATACAAGCAATTTACTTCAAACCAACATCCAATATCAAATTAACAGGAGACATACTTGAAACAATCCTACTGGAATCGGGGACAAGACAAGGATGCCCACTCTCCCCATGTCTATTCAATATAGTACTTGAAGTGCTACTTGAAGTGCTAGCTAGAACAGTAAGAGAACAAAAAGAGATCCAGTGGATAATAATTGACAAAGAAGAAATAAAGGTATCTCTATTTGCATATGATACATAAGCAACCCAAAAATTCTACCAGAGAACTTCTCCAGCTGATAAGCAACTTCAGCAAAGTGGCTGGATATAAAATAACTCAAATAAATCAGTACCCTTCCTTTATACAAATGATAAGCAGGCTGATAAAGAAATTAGGGAAACAACTCCCTTCACAATAGATACAAATAATATAAAATATCTTGGGGTAACTCTAACCAAACAAGTAAAGACCTGTATGACAATAACTTCAAGTCTCTCAAGAAATAAATCGAAGATCTCAGAAAATGGACAGATTTCTCATACTCATGGATCGGCAGAGTTAACACAGTAAAAATGGCCATCCTACCAAAGACAATCAAGAGATTTAATGGAATCCTCATCAAAATCCAAACACAATTATTCAAAGACGTCAAAAGTGTAGTTCTCTAATTCATCTGGAAAGGTAGAAAACCCAGAATAGCTAAACTAATTTTGAACCACAAAAGAACTGCTGGGGGAATCACCATCCCTGAACTCAAGCTTTACTAAATAGCAGTAGTGATAAAAAAGGCATGTTATTGCTACAGAGACAGACACACTGATCATTAGAATGAAATTGAAGACCCAGAAATAAAAACACATGCTTATGGACACTTTATCTTTCATAAAGCCATCAAAATCATACAATGGGGGAAAAAAGAAAGCATCTTCAATAAATGGTGCTGGTCTATCTGACAGTTGATATGTAGAAAAATGAAAATAGACCCATATTTCTCACCTTAAACAAAGCTCAAGTACAAGTGGATCAAGTACTTCAACATAAAACCAAATACACTAAACCTAACAGAAGAGAAAATAAGAAAGAGTGTTAAACTTATCATAGAGGGAAATTTCTTACACAGAACTCCAGTGGCTCATGCTTTAAGATCTAGGATTGATATACAGGAGCTCATGAAAATGGAATGCTTCTGGAAGGCAAAGGACATAGTCAATAAGACAAATAGGCAGCCTATTGATTGGGAAAAAATCATCACTAACCCCACATTTAATTGAGGGCTGACAAACCGAATCTAAGAACATATCAAAAAGATCATCCATCATGACCAAGTAGGCTTCATCCCAGGGATGCAGGGAAGTTGTTTTTTTTTTTAATTAATTAATTTATTATTGTTTTCTTTATTTACATTTCAAATGCTATCCCGAAAGTTCCCTATACCCCCCTCGCCCCTGCTCTCCCCTACGCACCCACTCCCACTAATTGGCCCTGGCCTTCCCCTGTGCTGGGTCATGTAAAGTTTACAAGACCAAGGGGCCTCTCTTCCCAATGTTGGCCAATTAGGCCATCTTCTGCTACATATGCAGCTAGAGACAGGAGCTCAGGGGGTACTGGTTAGTTCATATTATTGTTGCACCTACAGGGTTTTAGCCCCCTACAACTCCTTGGGTATTTTCTCTAGCTCCTGCAGGGATGGTTTAATATACAGAAATCCATCAAAGTAATCCACTATATAAACAAACTCAAAGACAAAAATCAAATGATCAACTCTTTAGATGCTAACAAAGCATTTGACAAAATCCAACACCCCTTCATGATAAAAGTCTTGGAAAGAGCAGGAATTCAAGGCCCATACTTAAACATAATAAGAGCAATATACAGTAAACCAGTAGCCAACGTCAAAGTAAATGGAGAGAAGCTAGAGGCAATCCCACTAAAATCTGGGACTAGACAAGGCTGCCCACTTTCTCCCTACCTATTAAATATTGTACTTGAAGTCCTAGCCAGAGCAATTCGACAACAAAAGGAGATCAAGGGGATAAAAATTGAAAAGGAAGAAATCTAAATATCACTATTTGCAGATGATATGATAGTATATATAAATGACCCAAAAATTCCACCAAAGAACTCCTAAACCTGATAAACAGCCTCAGTGAAGTAGTTGGATATAAAATTAACTCAAATATAACAGTGGCCTTTCTCTAGACAAAGGATAAACAGGATGAGAAAGAAATTAGGGAAGCAACACCCTTCACAATAGTCACAAAAATAGAAAATTCCTTGGTGTGACTCTAACTAACAAAGTGAAAGATCCGTATGACAAAAACTTCATGTCTCTGAAGTAAGAACTTGAAGATCTCAAAAGATGGAAAGATCTCCCATGCTCATGGATTGGCAGGATTAATATAGTAAAAATGGCTATCCTGATGAAAGAAATCTACAGATTTAATGTGTTCCTCATAAAAATTCAAACTCAATTCTTCACTGAATTAAAAAGGGCAATCTGTAAATTCATCTGGAATAATAAAAAACCTAGGATAGCAAAAACTATTCTCATCAATAAAAGAAACTCTGGTAGAATCACCATACCAGACCTCAAGCTGTACTGCAGAGCAATTGTGATAAAAACTGCATGGTACTGGTAGAGTGACAGACAGCTAGATCAATGGAATAGAATTGAAGACCCAGAAATGAGCCCACACACCTATGGTTACTTGATCTTTTACAAAGGATCTAAAACCATCCAGTGGAAAAAAGACAGCATTTTCAACAAATGCTGCTGGCACAATTGGCAGTTAACATGTAGAAGAATGCGAATTGATCCATTCTTATCTCCTTGTACAAAGCTCAAATTTAAGAGGATCAAAGAACTCCACATAAAACCAGAGACACTGGAATATATAGAGGAGAAAGTGGGGAAAAGCCTTGAAGAAATGAGCACAGGGGAAAAATTCCTTAGCAGAACAGCAATGGCCTGTGCTGTAAGATCAAGAATCTACAAATGGGACCTCATAAAATTGCAAAGCTTCTGTATGGCAAAAGATACTGTCAATAAGACA
>NW_018393635.1:80392-84123 GCF_900095145.1 Mus pahari | reverse complement strand
GACACCTCAGCTCATTGCAGGCCCAGTGCAGGCATACAACAGAGGTACGCCTCCTTGGGAGTGCAGCCTTATCTCACCCCTTGTGGCCATCTGCTTTGGCCCTATCCCAGAGCCTGCGTGTCTGAGGTGTATGTGTGTGTGTGTGTGTGTGTGTGTGTGTGTGTGTGTGTGTGTGAGACATAGCGTGGTTGAGTGTTATTGGTTGAAAGGCTTGCACATCAGCAGCCCTTGTGTATATATTGAGCTGGCCTGATTAAAAAAGCAGAAGCTGCTTCACCCTACCTGGTGTACATGTTGTGCTTGTCTCTGCCGGCTGAAGACATTTCGTCAGGGATGGTAAGATAGTAAGAGTCAGAATAGCAGGAAGTCTAGTGTGAAATAGCCTCTTTGAGAAATGACAGCATAAGCAAGACAGGAAAAATAGCAATATCAATGAACATGTTAATATGGAAGAGGAAATTATTCAGAGTGTCAACCTTAGGACAAGAAATAAGGACAGCTAGTAACTGAAGAGAGAAGGCAAACCAGTCTCTTCCTGACCTGAGACCTTTACTGGTTCTCTAATTCAGAGGTTTCAGTCCTGTAGCCTTATATACACAGCAATAAAAATAGACTCAGCAAGTTGTATTTACATATATTTCTGTTTACATGTACATATGTACATGTATACGCAGTAATGATAATAAAAGAAAGATGGTATATCAGCTTAAGTCTGGATGGCAAGGGAGAGGTCTATAGGAAGGTAGGCAGTTGGTAGGGTCTGGAGGGAAAAAAAGAGAGAAAGTAATATAATTCTATTTCAGCTAAAAGATATAAAGACCTAAAAGTCAGTGATTAAGAATCTTCAATTCAATCAAAAATAACGAATAATAAAACTAGATTATTAGCAGCAAAGATTTGTCTTTACATAAACATGATCAATTTCATTCATAGTGAAAGAATGCTAACANTAACATGTTCTTCACTGGTCAGGCTGACAAAGATACANAATGATAGGACAGCAATGAGAATGTAAAATGGTACTACTTAGATGAAGTACCTTCAGAAGAAGCAGTATTATTGAAATGCATGAAATCCAACATGTTATAAAGATATGATTGTTATATATTATATATACACATTGTTCTCCTTTTTATGTCAGAAGACTGAAACAGCACCATAGCCCAGAAACAAATGCAATACTCTTCCATCTATGNGAAATCTGCCATTGAGGGTTTAACAGGGAATTAAAAACTACACTGAAAATTTGTCTGAAGCTGACAAGATNACTCCATGGATAAAGACACTCACTGTGCAAGAATGATGACCTGGATTGAAACCCTAGATCTCATGTGAATGACTAATGAAGGAACTAACTTTACACAGCTGTTCTCTANCTTCTNTATNTGTGCCATACATGCCCACACACATCATGGACACCATAATAATAGTCATAATCACAGTAATAAAATGCAGTTTGTACTGAGTATACACAAGTCTTCATATTATCACTGAATAAGTAATGCATGTAAACACCTGTCTGCATGTATCCATTATGCTAGGCATTAGATTTAAAGTAAATCTGAGGATGTGCTTGGATCCAATGGAAGTGTTTTAAAAATGAAAGTATTCTACCACCAGCAGGTTTTAGTGTCTGGAGACTTGGGAAGAGATCTTGGAGCCTATTCTAGTGGATTCAGAGGAGCAGTTGTACTCAAACAGCTAGAGATAAGGATTTGTTGATATTGACAGACTCATGATAATTATGTCTCTACATAATGCAAAATGAAAATAGCTAATGGAAAGGGTGTGATGGGATTTTCCTCTTATTCTAAAGAAGGAAAAGAAAGCAAAGANAATGTTCACCACAAAGACTTAAGAGTGCTACTATAGATGAAGGAAGAAAACAGGACTGATATAGTTCCCACATGGGAGATGAGGAATGAGTGGCTGAAAAATAAAGGCACAGGACAGCTTTCTNAATATATTTTTGTATCTTTTAAAACCTGAAGTACTTAATTTTATTTCCATTTTTATTATATAGCACAACCAACATAGTTAAAGTCAAGATCAAATGACAGTAATGANATGCTCACTTGTGATGTGCAATTATTAATAACTTCACAGTTTCCAGATCTGAGCTTTCCCAGTGCTAGTGCAAAAGAAACACAAAATCTAAATTCACTTTTTTTTCCAAAGGAAACAGAATTTTTTGTCATCAAAAGCTAACAAAAATCTTTTCAGTTTATTAACAAAACTGAAAGTTATTCTTAGATATATACCAAATGAAATATCAAATATTATTGCAAATGACATAAATAGGAGATTCATCACATGGTTTNTATGGTTGTAGTCTAATGGAAACTAGATAATTATATAGGAGATTAAAATAATGTAATCAACTTATATGATCCCTAGGATCTGATCTTGATCCAGGACCTGAATACCAACAATGAAAGAATTGTGAAGTGAAAGTTTGTTACNTAAAATAAGACAATCTTAAGATCAGTAATGTGGTAGGAGCAAAGATAAGCACCAACATAACATCAAACTCAAAGAGGTTCATGGAGTTTGAGAAAAGACAAATACACATGCTATTGAATAGAGTTCAATTCGTTTGACAGTGAAAGAAGCACAGAAAACTCTAGAGACACTGTGGAGGTATAAGATTCTAGTTTGGCAGAGAGAGGAAGAAGGTAGAGTATANAGGATATGAAATGTGAAAGAAGAAGGTAAGGAAAGGGTCAGAGTCTCTGAGAAAGTGCAGGTAGAAGCTGTGTGTGTGTGTTTTCACAGAAAATATGAAAGTGATTATATCCATCTCCCTCAAGGACTAGATACTGGTTGAAATATGTGACATAAAAATTCAATTTATGCAAGTTACATGCTGACTACCTCTGTTTATATGGTTCTGCTTATTAATGGAAGTTAAAATGATTTGGAAAAAGCAGCAAAAAGCATTGTATTTCTAGCTCTTATGGGGTACAGGTTGACTTAGAGAGCATGACATTGTGCATAGAGGTTCTGTCACCTGAAATAAGAATTGAGAATTCTGTGTGTGGAACGAAAACTCAGATTTCCCTAGAATACTCTGTTTGCATCCCCACCTTAGGCTATAGCTTCTATGTTTACATTCTGTCTCTGTGATAACATGAGTACTTTGTGTATACTCAGTACTAACTTCATTTTACTGCTCTCTTTCTTCTTCAGGCCAACATTTCTATATTCATTATGTATGGAAATTATATTTATTAGTACCTTTGTAAGATGAAAATTTCTCATATTGATGGAATGTATCAATTTACATAATTGTAAATTTAAAAACATAAAATGAGATAAAGTAAAACCTGAAATTTAGAAGCTTAACTACCATGCCTAAGAAAAATGCCATGCATTTTTTTACTTTGTACAGTAGATGTCGCCAAAAAATTGCAGTTGCTGGATAGCAGTAACTCTTAGTCCAAAAAAGTGTTTATACTCTGTATATTATTTCAACCTAGCTGAGAAAATATTTCTAACTGGAAAGTGTGCTTTTTGTGTGGGTTGTGTCTCATGGGTTCACTTATCTTTTATTTATATATCTTGAAGTCCTTGAAAAGACAATAGATATTTATTCATTTTAAGTATCCTATTGTTTTCTTTCANACCTTGCAATTCCATTATGTAAAACAAGACAAAACAAAACAAAAACAAAAAACAAAACAAAGAACTTATCAGCCCTAAAAACAAACCAACAAAATACAGTAGGCAGG
>NW_018393635.1:53847-77792 GCF_900095145.1 Mus pahari | reverse complement strand
TTCTTCCTGATATCCCAACAGTAGGGAACTTCCCTATTTAGTTATTAATCATTGGCTTTGTTTGAAAGGCAATGAAAGGATCTTTAATATATTTTATTAACTTTGAAGCAGTTGCTGCAATTATACAATTATTTAGTGTCTTTACTGATTTAATTGGGAGGAATTAAAATAACTGGAAATAAAATATAATTTTGAAGTGCTGTACAGCTCTCTGAATGTTATAATTTTTTCCTTCTGCAATTTGACATTATTTAACAAAAATATGAAAACAGTGTCTAATGTTCACCCTTCCCAAGGTAACAACATGAAATATGACTCTGTGGAGATAGCGCTTGGTCTTAAAGAGACAACCCTCATTATTTATTTATTTATTTATTTAGCTGAGTATTTTTATTCTTCCTTTCCTTTATTTACAATAGCATTCTGTCTCCATGTAAGCTTGTCAGAGGGTTTCGAATCCCTTGGGAGTGGAATTATAGACAGTTGTGAGCTGCCATGTGGGTGCTGGGATTGAATCCCTGAAATTTGTAAGAGCAGTCAGTGCTCTTACTCTACTGCTGAGACATCTCTCCAACCTTAATGGTGTTCATGTTTGTATTTCACAACATAGATTCAAATCCAGAGCTTTGCATATGGAGTTCAAAGGCTCTAATATTAAGCTACATCTTCTGTCCTTTAACATTAGCAACAAGTTGTGCTTAAAGTGTTAATATTTATTTTCACATATTTTTGTTTTTACCACCAAGTGATTGATGACATTAGGTCTGTGAATTTGTATAGACAGCTAGTTTTAATCTTCATTTTATGTAGAAAACAATAATACCATTTCTTACTTTGTGTAACAATTTGAGAAGAGTGATCATTAAACTTTTAAGTATGGCATTGCCAGTGTGTCGCTCAAAAGTCTGCTTAGGGAGTACATTGTGTAGATATGGCTGTATCTCTTCCACATCCCCCACTAGCATCAGCATCTCCAGTTTGGATGTTCACTTATAGGAGTGAACTAGAATTTGTGTCTTCACTCATCCTAACCTATTTCAGTTTATTTTGGGGCTTCTTTAGAACCTCTTCTGATATCTAAAACAAGAGGTAAGAGAACACAACCTGTGTGTGGTAGCCATGTCTTAAATTTACTTGCAAACCAGCATCCACAGAGAACAAAGCAAAATACATGTAAGCTGTGATAGAAACAGAGCATGTCTGTGAGGAGTCAGTGAGGATTACGCCCATACAGATTAGAAGTGCTATATTTCCCTTTTTCTAAACCTTAGAGTATATGAGCTGGATTTACGGTCATCATTCATTCATGGAGAGTAAATGAGCATCATGTCTTTAACTTTAAAAGCTGATTTAAAAAATAGAATCCATATGATTTATATTTGGTTTAATTAATTTAATTAAGGAAAACAATTGAAAAGAACTAAGATGCTCAATTTTATATGTATAGATGAGCCAATCCCAGGGTAACGATGTAAACGGAGGATCTTCTGTCAAGGCACACAGATTCAAGAGATTTCTTTGAGATAGAGAGAAAAATAAAGAAAAGTTTTCTATCATATAATCTAGATGTGGGAGTTGGGTGGAGCCTATAAACAGGAAAGTATCATGGAAAGACACATGGAGAAATAGTAGCATTTTGAAATCAGTTTAATATGGGTTATATAGGAGACCTTAGAAAAAGCTATATTTTTTAAAAAGATGCGGAAAGATTTACTTCTTTGGTTTTATAAGTGAAATCACGAGTGGGGTGAAAGCATTGAATACACAGAGTTCCAGAATAGGGATTCTCATTCCTCCTGTCACAGGGAGCAACACAAGTGATCCACAGCTGGATAGAGACTATGACTTTTCCTATCGTAGTGATCAAGAACATAGATGACCCACAGCTGAATAAAAGCCCCTCTTTTTGATAGGAATCAAGTGCACAGTCTTTGTACTAGCTTGCAATTCCACCAGCAATGCAGGAGTGTTCCTCTTTCTCCACATCCTTGCAAGCATTTGCTGTCACCTGAGTTTTTCATCTTAGCCATTCTGACTGGTGTGAGATGGAATCTCAGGGTTGTTTTGATTTGCATTTCCCTGATGACTAAGGATGTTGAACATTTTTTCAGGTGCTTCTCAGCCATTCAGTATTCCTCCATTGAGAATTCTTTCTTTAGCTCTGTACTCCATTTTTAATAGGGTTATTTGTTTCTCTGGAGTCTAACTTCATGAGTTCTTTGTATATATTGGATATAAGTCCTCTATTAGATGGAGGATTGTTAAAGATCTTTTCCAAATCTGTTGATTGATGTTTTGTCCTGTTTACAGTGTCATTTGCCTTACAATTGCAAATTGCTTTGCAATTTCATGAGGTCCCATGTGTTAATTCTTAGAGCATAAGTCATTGGTGATATATTCAGGAACTTTTCCCCAGTGCACATGTATTCGAGACTTTTCCCCACTTCCTTTTCAATTAGATTTGTTGTATCTGGTTTTATGGGAAGGTCCTTGATCTGCTTGAACTTGAGCGTTGTACAGGGACATAAAAATGGGTAAATTTCCATTCTTCTCCACGTTGACCACCAGTTGAACCAACACCATTTCTGAAAATGCTGTCTGTTTTTCTACTGGACGGTTTTAGCTTCTTTGTCAAAAATCAAGTGACCATAGTTGTAAGGGTTCATTTCTGGGTCTTCAATTCTATTCCATTGATCTACCTTCCTGTCTCCTTACCAATTCCATGCAGTTTTTATCACTATTTCTCTTTAGTACAGCTTGAGGTCAGGGATGGTTATTCTCTCAGAAGTTCTTTTATTGTTAAGAATAGTTTTCACTCTCCTGTTTTTTTTTTTGTTTGTTTGTTTTGTTTTTTGTTTTTTTTTTTGTTTTGTTGTTGTTATTCCAAATGAATTTGAGAATTGCTCCTTCTAACTCTATGAAGTATTACGTTGGAATTTTGATAAGGATTGCATTGAATCTGTATATTGCTTTTGGCAAGATGGCCATTTTAACTATATTAAACTTGCCAATCCATGAACGTGGAAAATCTTTGCAACTTTTGAGGTCTTTTTCCATTTCTTTCTTCAGCGATTTGAAGTTCTTGTCATATAGATCTTTCACTTCATTGATTAGAGCCACACCAAGATACTTTATATTGTTTGTGAATATTGTGAAGGGTGTCATTTCCCTAATTTCTCTCTCAACCTGTTTATCCTCGGAGTATAGTTAGGCTACTCATTTGTTTGAGTTAAATTTATATCTGGCCAGTTTGCTGAAGTTGTTTATCAGCTGTAGAAGTTCTTTCATGGGGTTTTAGCAGTTCCTCAGAAAATTGGACATAGAACTACCTGAGGATCCAGCTACATCACTCCTGATCATATACTCAAAAGATGCTCCAATATGTAATAAGGTCATATTTTCTTAGCAGTCATATTTATAATAGACAAAACCTGGAAACAACCCAGATATTCCTCAACAGAGGAATGGATTCAGAAAATGTATTTACACAATTGCATACTACTCAGTTATTAAAAACAATGACTTCATGAAATTCGGAGGCAAATGGATGGAACTTGAGAATATCATCCTGAGTAAGGTGACTCATCACAAAGGAACAAACACTGTATGTACTCACTGTTAAGTTGATATTAGCCCAAAATTTCAGGATACCCAAGATTTAATTCACAGACATTATGAAGTCTAATAAGAAGGAAGATCAAAGTGTGGATGCTTCAGTGCTTTTTAGACAGATGAACAAAATACTCACAGGAGGAAATATGGACACAAAGTGTGAAGCAGAGAGAAAAGGAAAGGCTATATATGGGATGGAACACCAGATGAGGCAGTCTCTGGATGGCCTTTCCATTATAATTTTTACCATTGTCTAACCCTGTATTCCTTCAAGCAACTGGTCAGAGTAAATTACACCTTTCTCTTATTTAAAAAAAAAATAAGGAACTTATTTTGCTTTGTTTACTGTTGAAATATGAACAAATTTTCTTTGTCTCATTTTTTTCATTGCTGCATTAGCTTTCTAGTTGACGATCTATTTCCTGTGTTGATTTTTTTATTTTTCTTTTGTTTTTTTGAGACAGGGTTTCTCTGTGTAGCTCTGGCTGTCCTACAATTCACTATGTAGACCAGGCTGGCCTCAAACTCAGAAATCTGCCTCACTCTGTGTCCCAAGTGCCCGGATTAAAGGTGTGTTTCACCACTGCCCAAATATAACCCATTTCCTAATTTTATTGCTTAAGAATTTCCTGTACTGTTGATTATATTTTGAATATCTTTATATTTCTTTTTTCCATAGATGATTATATTGAAGCCATATTTGCCTTCAGTGGAGCACTGAACATCTCTGCTGAGTTATAATGGTTAATTTAAATGCTGGCTTCACTAGATAACAAGGTGTGCAGATAGCTAGTAAAAATGCAGTGCACAGCTCTTATTCCTGGGATAGATTTAGGATCCTGCAGCTCTTTCATTCCTGCCTCTCCAGACTTAATCTTTATTACTCTGTAGTACTCTTTACTACTCTCCCTTTATTCCCCTGAGATTCTGCCTCTTGTTCCTAATTAGTTCTTTCTTTCTTAACTACTCAACCTTCCCTTCTAGCCCATCTTTATTCCTTCATGTCAGCTACTGATATGCAGAAACACTTTCTACCAGGAACTCCCAGTGGCCGCATTGGGCTGGGATTCAGGTAGGTGATATTCACTATGCTTCCTGAACCCCTATCTAAATCTCTCCAGACTTATTTTTAGTCCTTCAGCAACCTGCCAGTAGGAACCTCTCCTCCCACCCTACCTCTATTCTCTGGAGATGCCTTCCCTGGGTGCAGACCCTGACATCACATCCCACCCCCAGCTCTTTCCCACAGCTTCTCACAGGCTTTACTTTCATCTCAGCTCTATTCCTTTTTGTCACCTACCTACACAGAGAAGCACTCATGACCCTACAGTAACAACGTTTTGTCTAGGATCCAAAGTGGGAAACAACAACCAAAGAATGTAACACTCACCCAATAAAGATGATACCCAAAATTTATTTCAAGGAACACCTCAAATATCCTAATTCTAGATGCCTAGATTCCAGTTCAAGCACACAAACATGAACATCTAAAAGAAAATGCCTTCCTAGAAGCCAGTCATCCTAATATAATTGGCTTTGAGAAATAGACTGAAGTACAAAATTGAATTATAAATATATTCAAGAACCTTGAAGGATATGAATAAATACCTTAAGGAGTAACATGAAAAGACAAGCAAATAGTTTAATAATATAATAAAAACAGTTCAAGACATGGATGAAATAGAATCTCTCTCTCTCTCTCTCTCTCTCTCTCTCTCTCTCTCTCNCNCACACACACACACACACACACACACACACACACACACATACACAATGAAACAAACAAACAAAAAACTGAATATTTACAAACTTAGAAGGAACCACAGAGGTATCTTTGCTAATAAAATACAAACATGGAATATAGAATTTTAGCTCTTGAAGAAAATGTAGATGCAAGGTATTTTAGTCACTGTTTTATTGTGAGGAGAATCCTGGCTAACTCTTTTATCAGAAAACATTTAATTGGGGCCTTACTTACAGTTTCAAACATTTAGCCCACTATAATAATGCCAGGAGGCATGCCATGTGTAAGCCTGCTGGTAGATAAATATTGTGCTAGATGAGATGGTTAAGAGATTTATTCTGACTCTTAAGATTGATAGAGAAACTCTTGGTTTATTATGGGCTTTTGAAAACTCAAAACTCAACACTAGTGATTCACTTTTTCCAACAAGACAACATCTCCTAATCCCTTCAAATGCCATTCTCTTGTAGCTAAACATTCAAATATACTGTAAGCTTATTGGTGCCATTCTTATTCAAACCTCCATAAGAGTCAATGTAAATGCTATATCAAAAACGTTTAAGCACACAAAACTGAGGAAGTCTGGAACACAATGAAAGACTGAATGGAGGAAAAAGAATATAACTAGGACAAAGGAAGAAAGAAAAAAAAAAACACCAAACAAACCCTTTCTATTAAATTAAAACTAAAATTTTCCACTCTGAGGAAGATACAAAGTGATGAAGATCATGCAGAAAAACAAACAGATAGGGCCAGAAAAGAAATTTCCCAGGACTTGCAATAATCAAAACAGAAAATATACAGAAAAAAATGGAAGGATAGTAAAATCTATAATTGAAAAAAACTAAGAAACCTATAAAGGCAATATCATTAGAAAAACAATAGACTACAGATGCCAGCCCATATTATTATACCTAGCTAAACTATCATTACTAATGAATGGGGTGGGGCGAAGGGGAAGAAAACTAATTCACATTCCACAATAAAATCAATTTAAGCAATTTCTATCTACCAATTCAGCACTACAGAATGCACTAGAAGGAAAACTTCAGTTTAGAGGGATTAACAACACCAAAGAACAGATAAAGAAAAAGTAACCTCAGGACAGAAAATCAAAAGAAAGAAAAAATCCGTACCACTAAACTATATGACGGCAATTAATAAATACTTGTCATTGATAAATCTCAACATTATTGGTCTCCAAAATATTGAACCAAAAGACACAGAATCCAGGATCCACTATTAGATCAGAATCCAGGATCCATCTTTGAGCTGCATCCAAGAAAACCACCCCACCATCAAGAATAGGTGTTATTTCAGGGTTAAAACTGTAGAAAAATGTATTTCACCAAATAGATCAAAGTGGCAAGCAGGTGTAGCTTATCTTATAAAATAAACTTCAGAATATAACTAATCAGAGGAGAAATGTTCAGATGTAACATATTCATCAAAAAATAGTCAATCACTATTTGCAATAGCGCGCACACACACACACACACACACACACACACACACACACACACCACTCACAATCACACACCAGCTATAAAAATATTGAAATAATACTCTGCCTCCAATCTAGTCATCTTTGATTATACTGGGAAATTAGAAACAACAGGAAGCGTACAATCTCATGGAAACTGACCAACTCACTGTAGAATGAAAAGTGAGTCAAGACAGAAATCAAGAAGATGACCCAGAGAGTCAGGGCCATGTGTCTTGTAGACTTCAACACTTGTATAGGCTGGCCCTGCCCCTTGCTGGGGCAGAGCTGTGCTGGAGAGCTGTTCCTGGTAAGCTGAAATCTGGAGATATGGTGTGCTAACCAACTTGGTTACTGACCAGGCCCAAATCCAGGGCTTTGAGTTGGTCCATTCCAACATCTAACCCCATCATTGAACTGCTGCAGTATGTGAAGAGGCCAGGCCTGCTCAACCAGCATCTCCATGACACAGGGCAAATGAGGATATCTTAGAAGAGTCTCTCTCAGTGACAAGCCAGTGTAGATAATGTATGACTATTTGAGGGCCTTGAACCAGATCAATGACTCACTTAAATTGTTTGTCAGCTTCCATGGTAACAGTTTTAAAATTTGGGGGATGGGGGGTTGTAATGGCAGAAATCAGATATGGAGGGCTGGGATGTTTGCTGGATTGTGGTACATAATGTGTATTTCACAAAAAAATGAATAAAAAATTAATGAAAAAAAGTTTAGAATTGAATTAAAATAGAATTACAACATGTCCTTTCTATGGGACATAATGAAGGCAGTTATAAGAGGCTAATTCATAACATTAAGTGCAGACACCAGAGAACTTGAAGAGGTCTCTTTAGTAACTTAACAACACATCTATACACATTAAAAAACAAGAAGAAAATATGTCCAAAATGGGCTATTTTAAAGGGAATAAAAGATAGTGTATAAAGATCCAAATTTGTGTTATTGTATCCTGGGAACACAGATTCAAGTGTCCCTAATGAAAGAAAAGTTGTACTCTGGAAATTACACATAAATAGTCCCAAAAGTAAAGGAAGTCACAAATCACTGTGCTCTCTAATACACCAGTTAGGACACTAGGAGGAGAGTGGGACAAACAGACAACAGGCTTCAGCTCCTTCTTAGCTTGCCTTGGTGGAAATTAGTGTCCTGCTAAGAACACATTTCAGATGTTTAATCTGGTTGTCATTAAATCTATAGATTGGTTTAGTTAAGGGAACTTAAAGAAAGCCCAAGGTAATTTTAACTCTGTACTTGAATCTCCAGAGTTCTTTACAATTATGGCATGCGAATCACTGTATCTTCAGAATCTTCTACATGGAGTTGCTTTTTCAGAGAACTTCAATCCACACTGGTCAAACATCATTTCTAGGTGCATATGTTAAAATATTTCTGAAGATTGAGATCTAAACTGATGGACTGGAAGATCTGATAATCCTCCTGTATAGCACAGCATTTAAATAAAACAAAACAGTCAAAAAATTTGAATTCATTCTCTGAAGGCTTGAGGTTGGAATTGCTGTCTTATGCTCATCACTTTCTTGCTGTCAGACCCAGACCAGAAGCTGTGGCTTAGCCACTGTGATGGTACCACCAATGAGTAGGTGGTTCTGGGTTGTATAAGAAAATAGATGTAGCGAAGCGTTGAAAGAGAGTCAATAAGAACATTGCTCAATGGCTTCTGCTTCTGTTCCTGTCTTTGCTTCCCCCAATGACGTGCTGTAAGCTATAAGCAAAAAACCAAAACCAACTAACCAACCAACCAAACAAACAAACAAACAAAAAATGCAAACCACCTATTTCCTCCCCAATACTTTGTTTTTAAATCTTTGTGTTTATCACAGAAATAAAAAAGCAAATTAAACACCTAATTAATACTAATGCCTGAGTCATAAAATAAAAATAAAACCTTTTCCCCCCATTTTAATTGTCATTGAAACAAATTTTGCTAATCTGTTCTTTGCATGCAGTTTTTCATAGAATATCTACCAATACCACTAATGACGTGTATTTTACAAGCAAACAGNCACCAAAAGAAGATTTTGTGGGGAAGATGACATTAACTTAAGTCTCCAAAAACTTTCTGTAAAAGAAATTTATATTTCCAGATAGGGTATTTCTCCTGATGTCTTGTGTGGGTTTGGATACATAACAAAATGAGAGAGATTAAGATTGATGTTAGTTTCTCCTTCCCAAAGATAATTGAGAAAACCTTTGTCAGCTGAATTAATAGGCATGTTTTTGGTCATCCCAAGAAGTTCTCCAGATAAGGAAGAGCATGCCTCTGACACCTCATAGTGACAACATAGGAACTTCCATTGTATGCCCTGCTTCATTAAAATACATTTAATTGCCTGGACTATATGTTGGAAAATTTTTAAGGCATTTTTTATTAGATATTTTCTTCATTTACATTTCTTTTTTTTCCCTTCCTTCCTTTCTTTTGAGTTTTTTTTATTAGCTATTATTTTTAACTTTTTCCAGTTTTTTATTAGGTATTTTCTTCATTTACGTTTCAAATGCTATTCCCAAAGCCCCTTATACCCTCCACCCACACTGCTCCCCAACCCACACACTCCCACTTCCTAGCCTTGGAATTTCCCTCTAATGGAGCATATGATCTTTGCAATACGAAGAACCTCTCTTTCCATTCGATGATGGCTGACTAGGCCATCCTCTGCTACATATGCAACTGGAGACACAGCTCTGGGGGTTGCTGGTTAGTTCATATTGTTGTTCCTCCTATAGGGTTGTACACCCCTTTAGCTCCTTGGGTACTTTCTCTAGCTCCTTCATTAGGGGCCCTGTGCTCCATCTAATAGAGGATTGTGAGCATCTACTTCTGTATTTGCCTGGCACTGGCATAACCTCACAAGAGAGAGCTNTGTCAGGGTCCTGTCAGAAAAATCTTTCTTGCATATGCAATAGTGTCTGGGTTTGATGGTTGTGTATGGGATGGATCAATGAGTGAGGCAGTCTCTGGATGGTGTTTCCTTCTGTCTCAGCTCTGAACTTTGTCTCTCTAACTACTTCCACGGGTATTTTCTTCCCCATTCTAAGAAGGAGCAAAGTATCCACATTTTGGTCTTCCTTCTTCTTGAGTTTAATGTGTTTTACAAATATTATCTTGGGTATGCTAAGTTTCTGGGCTAATATGTACTTATCAGTGAATGCATATCATTTGTGTTCTTTTGTGATTCATCAATTGAGCATCAATTGAGCTAAGAATTTCATGAATTCATTGCTTTTAATTGCTGAGTAGTACTCCATTGTGTAAATGTACCACATTTCTGTATCCATTCCTCTGTTGCAGGACATCTTGGTTCTTCCAGCTTCTGGCTATTATAAATAAGGTTGCTATGAACAGTGGAGCATGTGTTATTACAAGTTGGAACATCTTCTGGGTATATGCCCAGGAGAGGAATTGCTGGATCTTCCTGTAGTACTATGTCTAATTTTCTGAGGAATCAGTAGACTGATTTCCAGAGTGATTATACCAGCTTGCAATCCCACCAACAATGGAGGAGTATCCCTCTTTCTTCACATCCTCGCCAGCATCTGCTGTCCCTTGAATTTTTGATCTTAGCCATTCTGACTAGTGTGAGATGGAATCTCAGGGTTGTTTTGATTTGCATTTCCTTGATGATTAAGGATGTTGACATTTTTTCAGGTGCTTCTCAGCCATTAGGTATTCCTTCATTGAGAATTCTTTCTTTAGCTCTGTACCCATTTTTTAATAGGTTTATTTTGGAAATTTTATGTCAGCTGCCTTAAACTTTTTATTTAACTAAAAGAAAGTATTGAAATCTAATCTTGTGATTATATAGGGAAAAGACCATAAAAGGTGTTTTGTATTAAGTCTATTCTTCCTACCCCCGAGAAACCACAACTCTGTGCATTGCCCAGTATTGATATTTATCCTTATTCATTTAAGCTTTATGTACAAATTGTGGCTCATTCAGCAACTCAGAACCTCTCTGGGTCTCCCCCTTACAAGATGGTCTTAGAATGATTGTTATCAGGGCCACAGGTCATTCTGTGTGGTCCTCTGGGATTACATATCATTCAAAACTTCTGTTTCAGTTGCACAAATATTTAATAGTATTAATTTTAAATATTTAGGGTATAAAGTTATTTTGAAAGCAACTCACTAAAAAAGTAAAACAATGCCCAACACCTTTAATTTGGCACCCCATTGATATATATGACACTTACTGAATTTAATTAAAAAATATGTTCTTTCACATTGTGGTTGTGGATGGGTATGTATTTCTATTGTCATATTTTTGTGATCATATATATTTCCTAGAATCATCTGATTCTAGGGACAACTGTACTAAAAGCTTCAAAAGTTTCACATAACTATGCAATTTTATCTGACTGTGAATATCTCCTATTGATGCCTCATTAGTGAAAAGTTGTGTTTTATAAAATGAGCTGCCAAGTGTCTCACTGATTTTATTTCTGCCTCAGATGGTTGAATAACAAGGGCATGTGGGGGGGGGGTTATTGATGACGAATGGTAATAGTCTTATGACTGTTGTGACACTAGGGATAAATGATTTCCACTGGAACATTTGGAGCAGAAATAAAGATTCTCATATTTGCTTAAGTAGCTCTGCACTTGTCTTGCCAATCACAGGTGTGCTTACACAGCATGGCTTTGCCTCCACCCTTGAGGCTTGGGTCCTGGCACCCAGACTAAGGTCAGCAACCAAAGAAAGTCAAACACACATAAAATAAAGCAAATGGGAGTTTTCTACTACTAAACTGGAACATCAGCCTCATTGTTAGGTACAGCACACTGGAATAATTTAAATAAAGTTTATCTAATCTAAGAAGGAGGCCATCCCCAGGATACAACTATATGGGAGGAGAAAGCATTGTTGCCTTTCTTTGTACACATTGGTCCTTTTATCATAAACACTCATGTTGAATCTCTATAAGAAAATGAAATCTTTACTAATCTCTTAATCTTGAAGCTCTTGGGGAGATAGCTTTTTTTACATCCCAGTAGGATCAAGGCCTTAAAGTCTTCTACATGGCTGTGTGCCCAATTCTACAATAAACATTTACTCTCGGACTTTGTCACTCAGAGCTTTTCCCCCTCTACAATGATTTCACTGTCCCACATCACAACTGTGTTTATACCATATTGCATTTGCCCAAATGGAATTCATATCCGTAGGTTCTCTTGCCTAGTCTGATCCAGGGTACTAACGTTGAAATGCCCATACATATAGCCTGTTCAGGCCCAAGGCAGAAGCCACTAATATCTCTATTGGCCTATGTTCATCCACAAGGTTTCTTGCTGAGTTTCTTAACTGTATCTTGCCCTATGATGCTATGCAGGCAACAGGACCATCTGAAAGCTATGTTCTCTTTTGCAATTGGAGAAAATCTGCCTGTTTCACTGGCCAGTGCTGTTGTGCATAGCTCTGGGGCTAATTATATTTGATGTGAATTCCATTCTCCTTTGAGTAGCTGAGAACAAGTAATGAGTCAGCACTCAGGTGATCTCCTGTAAACCTGCTTCCCACCTTACTTTGTAAAATAAAGGAGAGCTGATGATTGGGCAGATAAAAAGGAAGGTGGAGCAGAAAGAGGGAGAGAGAAGAAAGAGAAAATGGAAGAGGACTCAGAGAAGAAAGAGGAAGAAGAAGAAAAACTGAGCAGAAGCACATGACCTGGATAAACTGCAAGTTCTAAGGGGTCTCATAAGATGGAAAAGATGGTAGTGTAGTGGTAGATCTGCCCAATCTAGGCGTGCAGTACATATCCATAGTAACTGAGTTGTGTTTTCATTGCTTGGGCATATTCGGGTTGGAATTTATGGCAACACAGTGCTTCCTTTCCACACCCAAACCTAGCTGGGACTTCACTCATACAATCTTACTTGATTCTTAAAGTCTCTGCAGCATACCAGTTATGAGGGAATAGAGTCCCTTCAGTCTCCCTAACCAATAATCAACAGTATCTGAAGGATTTATCTGCTCAGTTCTCCTACCTGACCTGAAAACAATTAATTAGACAACAGGATAATCAGAGCAAAACTTTCCCTGAACATTTAGACATGATGGACTCTCATATCTAGCACACAACCAAGAAAATAAATATTACACATATGTTGTTGCCTCCCCCAGCCTTGAAGGAGGCTGATTAAGACCTTGTTGCTAAGGAGCATGGGACCACCTGGAGTGGAACCTTCCTACTTAGCAGGTTCTATTGTTCTGCACCTGCCTGCTCTTCGCCAAGACAGTGCTACCTGCTAAGAGACATTCTGGAGACAGCATCCTGCAGATCACCTACAGGCTGGCCACAGGCACCAAGAATGGAGTGGCAGGGGATGCGCCTCCCCCCTCTTTATAAGCACAGACTCAGTAAAACTTTGAAGACTTGAACAGAAAATCATGTCTTGGCATCCATTATTTCTCCCCCTGTTTTCTCCCATACAGCTCCTGCCTCCCACTCAATAACCCAGTTAGTGTGGCCACAGGCGGCTACAATATGTGATAGTTTCAATATGCTTGGCAAGGGGAGTAACATTATTTGGAGGTATGGCCTTGTTGGAAGAGGTATGTCTCCTTTGGGGGAAGTGTGTCACTGTGGAGTTCGGCTTCAAGACCCTCTTCCCAGCTGCATGAGGACAGTCTGTTCCTGACTAACTTTGGATGAAGATATAGAACTCTCAGCTACTCTAGCACCATGCTTCCTGTCATGATAATGTAATGAAACTCTGAACCTGCATGCAAGTCCCAATTAGATGTCTTTTATAAGAGTTGCCTTGGTCATGGTGTCTGTTTCTAGCAGTAAAACCCAAACAAAGACAGCATATTTACCACCACAAAATAATTATGAGATCTATAGAAAAGTGTATTACCAGGACCCCCAATGGAGGAGCTAGGGAAAGTACCCAAGGTGCTGAAGGGGTCTGCAGCCCTCTAGGTGGAACAACAATATGAACTAACCAGAACCCCCCAGAGCTCATGTCTCTAGCTGCATATGTAGGAGAAGATGGCCTAGTCAGCCATCATTGAGAAGAGAGGCCCCTTGGTATTGGAAACTTATATGCCCCAGTACAGGGGAACACCAGTGCCAAGAAGGGGGAATGGGTGGGTAGGTAAGCAGGGGTGGGGTGGGGGGAGGAGGGTAGAGGGGACCTTGGGGATAGCATTTAAAATGTAAATGAAGTAAATACCTAATAAATATTGGGAAAAAAGAAAAGTGTGTTACTATATGCCTTTTATGAGAAAGAACATATAGTAATGAATATACAATAAGCATGTCATATAGCAAAAATTTATTTAAATCTATACTTATTAGGTCAAATTAGAAAGTTAGAATCAGTTCCAGTGTGCATCGAGTGTTACCTCCCACTGGTAAGTTAGCAGGATTGATGCTGATGGCTGTTAGTGGGCACAGAGACTGCTAAATGGTATGGGTTAATTTGTGCTCACTATAGCTTCAGCATGTTCTAGTTTTACTTAGTTTCTTGGAAAATCGGTAATCTGTGTACAACAGTTCTTGCTGGCATTATTTAAATGTCTGTTTCCCCACCCTGCTGAATAAATGGGCACTGGGTGTACCTTTTGTCCTGTATGCCATGTGTGTGATGACATCATACTCTAAAGATAATCTTACTTATCCTGCCACAAATGGCCAATGATTGGCCATGTCTTATGACCCATGAACATGGGTGGCCTTTGCATAGTTAAATCTTCTTTGAGATAGTTATTCAATACCTAAAAACTTTGTATTATGCCAATATTTTACATTGTTAGTGAAAGATTTCCACATCCTTTGATTTAGTCCAACATTTAATTTGATGCTATTATGAAGAGGATTGCTTTCCTGATTCCTTTCTCTCTGTGTCATCTGTATATAAAAAGATTTTTGATTATTTATGTCAATTTTATATTTTGCTAGATTACCAGATTGATTTATCATTTATAGGAGTTTTCCTGTAGAGTGTTTGAGATGTTTTAAAAACAGACTCATATTATCTGCATATAAGGTTGCTTTCTAGTCCCTCTGTCTCTTAACTTTTTATTGCTATGTTTAATACTTTAGACACTAGTTTGAACAGAAGAGAAATGAGTGGACATCCTTGCACTGTTTTTGGATTTTAGTGAACATGCTTTCAGTTACTCCCTGTTTAGTATAATGCTGGCTGTGGTTTGTATATTACCTTCAAAATATTGATAGGCCATTTATATCATTATTTCTTAAGGTCTTTTGAAAGGTCTTCTAAAGAGATGATCATATTCTATCATTCAGTCTGTTTATAAAATATCTTATACTGGCATGAAGTAAATTTGATCATGGTGGATTATCATAGCCATGTTTGTTTGTTTTGTATTTCATTGTTCATTTATTTTTAAAATTGTTTTTGTACAGTGGTGATATTTTATCATTAGGTATATACCATGAAATATGTATTCCTCTTCAGTTGATTTATAAACCGGTATTAATAACACAGTTATTAGAGTTCTAAACAATTAAAATATTAACTTCTATTGTATATTACTTATATTCCTTACATTATTCATAACAGTATTTATATACCATTAGTTTAATTACTGTGAATATGCATTAACATGAAATTTTACAAAGAATATAGATGTATATAAAGTATATAAATCCTATAAGTCCATAGCCAAAAGACGATACCTATGCCTAAAACAGCTATCAAGGCCAAAAAATTTAGTCTGTAGGTCATAGGATCTAGGATAAAACCTATGACTGACATTGTGCTAAATTGACCTGATATTAAATAGACTCTCAATGAGACTGTTATACCTGTCTTGCCTGCATGCATATGTGTGCCAATGGCTTACTAATTTATTTTTGTTTCCTTTGTACAAAAGGTTCTTTTCTACATATCTCTGAGATATAGACTTTTGTGTCTCTGAATTGCTTGCTCAATTGTCTCTAGCTTTATATACTGCAGGAGGCTGCCTGCCACCTCCAGATGTCCCTAAGACTTTCAATGTTCCCTCTAAATTGATATAGAGGAAATAGCATATTCAAGGACTTCAAGGAACAAATCTAAACTGGGAAAAGGTCACATGTGGAGGAGAAAAACCACAAAAGTATTCCTGAAGTGCTCTCTATTTTTAATTAGGTATTTTCTTCATTTACATTTCAAATGCTATCCCAAAAGTCCCCTATACCCTCCAACTGCCCTGTTCCCCAACCTACCTACTCCTGCTTCCTGGCCCTGGCATTCCTCTCTACTGGGGCATATAATGTTCACAAGACCAAGGGCCTCTCCTCCCATTGATGGACTACTAGGCCATCCTCTGCTACATATGAAGCTAGAGACACAAGATCTGAGGGTTGCTGGTTAGTTCAACCACCAAACCCAGGAACTATTGCATATGCCAGAAAGATTTTTTTCTGACAGGACCCTGATATAGCTATCTCTTGTGAGGCTATGCCAGTGCCTGGCAAATACAGAAGTGGATGCTCATAGTCATCTATTGGATGGAACACAGGGCCCACAATGAAGGAGCTAGAGAAAGTACCCAAGGAGCAAAAGGGGGCTGCAACTCTGAAGTGCTTTTTTTTTTTTTTTATTAGACATTTTCTTTATTTACATTTCAAATGCTATCCCCGAAAGTTCCCTATACCCACCCTCAGCCACTGCTCCCCTACCCACCCACTCCCACTTCTTGGCCCTGGCATTCCCCTGTGCTGGGTCATATAAAGTTTGCAAGACCAAGGAGCCTCTTTTCCCAATGATGCTCGATTAGGCCATCTTCTGCTACATATGCAGTTAGAGATACGAACTCTGGGGGTACTGGTTAGTTCATATTGTTGTTCCACCTACAGGGTTGCAGATCCCTACAGCTCCTTGGGTACTTTCTCTAGCTCCTCCATTGGGGGCCCTGTGTTCCATCAGATAGCGGACTGTGAGCATCCACTTCTGTGTTTGCCAGGCACTGGCATAGCCTCACAAGAGGCCGCTATATCAGGGTCCCTTCCGCAGAATCTTGCTGGCATGTGCAATAGTATCTGAGTTTGGTAGCTGATGATGGGATGGATCCCTGGATGGGTTAGTCTCTGGATAGTCCATCATTTCATCTTAGCTCTAATTTTGTCTCTGTACCTATATCCTTTCATAGGTATTTTGTTCTTTATTCTAAGGAGGAATGAAGTGTCCACACGATGGTCCTCCTTCTTGGTTTTCTTGTAATTTGCAAAATGCTCTTTTCAACAGTGTAAAAGGGAGTAAATAGTCACTTGGGATGGTGGCTCTGAGCAGCCAACTGAAGATAGATAGTTGTTCATTCTGTAAATCTGCCTGTAAGCTGTGTGGAGAGCTTGAGGGTATGAGGTAAGTTTTCTGGCAATATAGGTGCTTTAGAGTTATACCCTGTTCTTTTTAAGTAACCTAACATCCATAATTCTGTTAATAACCCCAATAAAAATTTCATTACTTCATCAAATTCGACATTGGCGCAATATTTTCTGCCATGGGCTCTCTGTCTCAGGTGTTCAGACATGTGTTTTGCATCTCCCCAGGGAAAGGCTGTTGTGCAATATAATGCATCTGTGCTCCTCCATGTTATTGTACTGCATCTTCTGGGCTCTTATACTCATCTTCTACTGTTCTGTCTTCTTTCATTTTCAATCATGATTCACAAAGAAAATAATTTGAATTATTTTTGCTATTCTTTTGTAGCTGATCAGTTATATACCTTGAAGGTTTAGCACAATACAAATGTCAAATATCTTTACTGATTATATGGTTATTTTATTACTGTGTGAAGAAGGTGCTTATGGCCACTGTGCCATTGTATCATGAACTACATCCTTCAAGAAAAACATACTACATCTGAGAAAATCCACAATTAATTACCTCCTGCTGGATATATGTTTAAAAGAAGTCAATAAATTAGTTCTGATAGACACAAGATATACATTCACCTTCATATTATGGGTATTTCAAATAAAGAATATTTTTCCGTCTGTTGAGAGTGATGTAACGCAAATGGCACACATGTGTCTATAGAGCCTTGGGCTATAGCTGATAAAGTAGTTTTAGGATATTTGCATAAGAAACAAATTTTTCTAGTCATGAGACTCCATAACAGGTATGCATTAATAAATGTTTGGGTTTTTTTTTCCATTCTGAACAATAATAGGAGATGGGTTTCTTGGTGTAGAGATGGAGAAGTTTGTGGGAGAATATTGGGAGACATTTGCTAATTTTGCCTCACAAATTACTTTTTGTACACAATCACATACACACACACAGACACACACACACACACATAAACACACTCATCTCCTGATGCTGTTTGTAAAGTTCATATATTTGAAATTATGTATATATATATATATATATATATATCATATATATAGCATATATATATATATACACATATATGAGTGTGTATGTACATATATATTATATATATATGTAAAATTTGGGGTAGTTGTTAAAATTCTAAGTACTATACATTTTGAACTATTTTGCTGTCAGCAAACCATAGATCTCAAAAGTCATTTGATGCTGGGACTGACAGTATGTGCCTATAGTTAGACCATTTTGGGAGACTCAGGGAAGAATATCACACGTTCCTGGGCTACAGAGAGTGTTCAAGGTCAGTCTATACAACCTAGTCAAACTCTTTTCTTAAAAAAAGTGAAGGAAGAAGAGCTGAGGTTGGGATGCTGCTCGATGGTCGAGTTCTTGTACTGGGTTCAAGCCTCAATTTTGGAATTCAAAGGAAAAGCAAGAAAAGAGTTCAACTGGCTAGAATGAAGTAATTGTTCAATACAAAATTATCACATTAAGTACTGAAGTGGGACAAGAGTTTGGAGGCTTTGAAAGGAGAACTTGACAACTCATCAACTTCAATAAACTGCATGGATGGTCAATCACAGATCATCCCTGAGTTTCCTTTAAGCTACAGAAGACACATCACAAAGAAAGTGCAGATATATAACAGATGAACTATGCAACCAGTCTGGGTGTCAGCACGAATGCATCTGGAATCAACTAAAACCTAAAGGGGTGGGCATTCCTTTGAGAGAATTCTTTCAGATTACTTGATGCAGAAAAACAAACCATAAACCTGAGATATGTCCGCTGGCTTTCTGTGCACAGTTCTGATGAAAGGACATGGAGGAAGGAAGCTTGGCTTTTAGTCTGTTTACTGTTTGTTACAGGTTTAATATTGGATAATTATCTTGGACAATCTTTGGCCCACATTGTAATTTTTTATGACAACTGGGTGAATTTCTTTGGCATACATGCAGAAAACTCTACCCCTGTCTTACAAATGGTAATTCATATATATGCGTGTCTCATTTGAAAATCTGGCAAAAACAATTAAAAACTATTTTAAAATTTAACTTAAATAAAATTAAAAACTTCCTAAGTTTTATATCTATTTTCTTTCAATAAACTCTTATAGTAAGGAAATGGTAATCAGTGAAAAAACCTATAAAATAAAGGATATATGAAAGGAATAAAGAGAAAGTGGAAATAATTAAACACACACACACACACAAACAGGAAAAAACAAACAAAAAATCCAATGGGCATATATGGTTGTCTGAATTGTTTTGGTCCCATAGTCTCCTGTATTTGAATGCTTGGTTCATAGAGAGTGGCATTATTTGTAGGTTTGGCCTTGTTGGAGTATGTGAATCCTTGTTGGAAGAACTATGTCACTGTGGAGATAGACATTGATGTCTCTAGATAAGCTCAATCTACACACAGTACAGGAGATAGACTTCTCTAGTTGCCTTCAAATCAAGAAATAGTACTCTCAGCTGCTTCACAAACATAATTTCTGGCTGCATGCTGCCCTGCTTCCTGATATGATGATAATGGATTAAATCTATGAAACTGTACAATAGTCCCAATTAAACATTAACATTTATACCATTTTAGAAATGGAAACCCCAACTAAGAAACAAGTTGGTAGCAGTGATAGACATGTATATTTTTGTTTCAAGGAATGTTAATTTGATGAAATTTGGGTTGTGAAATCAGTAAAATGATTTAAGTATGAATTAATTGGCCATAATATTAGAAACATAGAGGACAGTGTTGCCTAGGGTGATTTCAACTCTGGGAAGCTGGATCAAGAGGTTCCAGAGAGAAAGAGTTTTCACTTGTTGCCTAGAGTTTAATCTTGTGATATTTTGGTGAAGAATATGGTTGCATTTTACCCTTGTCTGAAGGATCTTCCTGATGCTAAGATGAATAGTTTTGATTTAATTTCATTGTCAAAGGAAAACCCAAAACAACATAGTTTAGATTCTATTCTGCACACCATACTCATGAAGAGCCTTTTGATCAAGGGTTTCAAGCATAGGAAGGAAAAATGTAAAATATGTGCTTCAAATACCAAATGTGCACAAGAATGGAGCTAAAACCTGGGTTTAAGGATATCAAATAGAATTAGCAAACTGGGGATCTCAAGAAAAGATCACACCCAGGTGTGCTTATTGTTTTTGCATTGAAAGTTTTACAAGGTATGGTTATATCATGTTGCCATTATCATAAAATGGTTATTGTTTTCATTTGGCCATAAAGTGATATAATTGTGTGTCAAACTGACAAGGGATGGTTTAACAAGGGTACCTATTCTTGGTGGTCAGCTTGACTCTTATCCAGAATGAACTACAATTGAGAACATAAAATACCTGCTGGAAAATATTCAAAGTAAGGTCCAGGTGTGGTGGAACATGCCTTTAATCCCAGAAGACAGAGGAAAGCAGATCCTTGAGTTCAAGGCCAGCCTGGTTCACATCAAGTTCCAGGACAGCTAGACTTAAGCAGTGAAGGAAACATTGAATAAAGAACAGTGGTGATGATGTAATAAAACATGAGGGCTATGTCTTATTCATAGCAAGAAACAGAATGTGGCAGGTTTGAGAACATGGCTCTGGACATTTTTCAATAATAGAAGGGGACAATTGATGTTGGTCAGCTGAAACTAAGAAATTAGCAGTGATTAAGAAAGACCAGCATCACATAGATGAAATCTTGTGGGAAGTGTTTTCTGAGAGCATAAAGAAGTTGTGTTCTGTCTTAGTCAGGGTTTCTATTCCTGCACAAACATCATGACCAAGAAGCAAGTTGGGGAGGAAAGGGTTTATTCAGCTTACACTTCCATATTGCTGTTCATCACCAAAGGAATTCAGGACTGCAACTCAAGCAGATCAGAAAGCAGGAGCTGATGCAGAAGCCATGGGGAGATGCTCTTTACTGGCTTGCTCTCCTAACTTGCTCAGCCTGCTCTCTTATAGAACCCAAGACTACCAGGCCAGGGATGGCACCACCCACAAGGGGCCCTTGTCCCTCAATCACTAATTGAGAAAATGCCCCACAGCTGTATCTCATGGAGGCATTTCCATAACTGAAGCTCCTTATTCTGTAATAACTCCAGCTTGTGTCAAGTTGACACAAAACTAGCCAATACAATTGACCCCTTGTCAACTTGACACACAAACACATCACTAGTAAGCTTCAACCCTTACTTTCTTATTCATCCCCAAGATCTAAATAAGTTTAAAAGTCCCACAGTCTTTGCAAATTCTTAATATTTCAATCTCTTTAAAATATCCAATCTCTTATAAAATTCAAAATCTCTTTACAATTAAAAGATCCAGCTGTAAAGCATTTTCTTAATTAGTGATCAAGGGGAGAGGTCCCCTTGTGGGTGGTGCCATCTCTGGACTGGAAGTCTTGGTTCTATAAGAGAGCAGGCTGAGCAAGCTAGGGGAGCAAGCCACTACAGAACATCCCTCCATGGCCTCTGCATCAGCTCCTGATTTCTGACTAATTCCTCCCATAACTACTACGACATTCCACAAGGCTAACCAATGCAAACAACTATTCACCAAGATTCACCAAGAAAATTGTGGGTTGTTTAAAGTTGAGAGTTAAATTTATCTGTCTGTCTGTCTGTCTGTCTGTCTGTCTGTCTGTCTGTCTGTCTGTCTATCTTTCTGTTTAACTATCTAACTACATGTCTGAGTGTCTCTCTGTTAGCTATATATACATATGCATTTGATTATCCTATAATTTAACAGGATAAATATGCTGAATATCAACTTCTTTCTGTGTTACTATCTACCTATCTTTTATCTATGTATCTATGTATCTATTTATGTATCTATCTATGTATCTATCTATATATGTATGTATGTATTTATCTATCTATCTCATAAGTATCTAGCTTCCATCTATCTATCTACATATATTCTAGTATCTATCATCTACTATTTAACTTTTATTTATATATACACATTCACATGATAAAGACAATCTAGTGAGTTCATTTGTTATTGCTCATTCATCTGTTTTGAAGGCTAACATCATTATATTGGACAAACAGTTATGGGACTTATTTCTGGGAAAGAGTAATTCTCTCTCTCTCTCTCTCTCTCTCTCTCTCTCTCTCTCTCTCTCTTTCTCTCTCTCTCTTTCTTTCTCTCTGCAGTGTGTTTGTCTGTCTGTCTGTCTGTCTGTCTATTTGATCAATCAATAATTGCTTGTCACTCTTCATTTAAGGTGGATTTTTGTGAAAATTTTCCCAAGCAAGTTGACTTGTCATCCAAGTACTACGTTATAAAGCCTTGTTTTAGGCAACAATATTGTTGAGATTTCAAAAGTGTATTCAAGTGTATTTCACTGTCATAGGTAGAAGTTGTAACCTTAGAGCAGGTGTCCTGGTCCTTGTATCCATGACCTTATTGTTCTCTTTTCTGTGGGTTTTCCTGAGATTTAGCAGTAGGAATTGTGGTTGCTCATTGACTTTATAGCTAAGTAGGACAATAGACTGTTTTTCTCCCTTGAACACTTGCATAGCACTTTAGAATACTATGGCAGGTGGTCTTCTGTTGGAGACCAGGCTGAGAAAAACCAGGCCTTTTACAACCTACATCTGAGAGCCATATAGTTCTTTGTTAAGAGCTGAGTTACCCCCTTTCCCCTCAAGGCTATTCCTGGCAATCAGCAGATTCCAGCCCTAAACAAACATCTGAGGCTGTTAAAGGAGTATCCAGCATGTCCTTCAGGAGCAGTGAAACTAAGGCTCTGAGATAAATCACTGAAAGTTTCAAACCTGCAACTAGCATTCCCTCATTTGTCCTTCACTCTGCCTCTTTTGATCACTTCCTAAATCCTCTCTGTATGCTATAAAACTTAAGCCTTCATTAAACAGACCATGACAAATCTGCTGCATTGTCTCCTTTTCTTTCTCTTATCCCATTGCACTTCAGGCTCCATCCCCCTCAGACCCACAAAATAGCTTTTCCCGAGGGACGGGAAAGTCTTCAGGGAAGAAGCTTCTGACTCAGTTGTAGCTCAATACATTGTTGTCCTGTGTAAAAAAAATATTTTTTAGAAAGAGATTTACTTTTCAAATATAGAGAGATAACCAAGGAAAATGTCAATTTCTCTATATTCAATATTGTTTAGGAATGTATAGTATACCCCTGAACAAAAATTTGAATGGCAGCTTCTCAAGCTTGGCACTGGAGTCTTTGGTAGACAGTCTATGAGTATTTGGGGAAGAGATTATCACCCTGACTTAATATTTATATTATTTGTAATCAAGGAAATGTCAAACCCAACATATCTTAGCCAATTGAGATATAGGGAAAAGAACTTGAGGACTTGAGACCATATATCACACTCCATTTGTTGTTTTTCCTTGAAAACATTAGAATAAAAGCCATCAACGCCTCAGACTCACCAACAACATGCCTATTTGAGTTTTGGCAGAGGAAAGGGGATGAAAATGAATGAGTTGAATGAGTGTCACCAGAGTGAACAACCTACTGTGAGTTTTCACATTCAGTGTGACTTGGGTTGAGCAGAGATTATGGTCATTTACTGTCAAAGACACAAAACAGTGAAATTTTATAATCGTTGCCTCATAGTTAAATAGACACTGTAAGACCCCAAAAGGAGGGACTCCCTCTGGTCCGGTACTCTCTCGGGTCCCCAGTAATTCGAAATACACCTTATACACACCTTGCTGTAAATCACATGAGGTACTTTATTTACGAGGCCTCGGGCCGACTCGTATCTCACGCAGGAGACAGAGGAGTCGACCC
>NW_018393635.1:44736-53180 GCF_900095145.1 Mus pahari | reverse complement strand
CCTGATAGCCTAGTTCCTGCATTCTTTCCCTTATCTTTATGGCCAGGCTTGTATTTCAGTNTCCAGCCCTGGGTCTTTGAATTTTTGAAACTTACTCTTTTAATTTTACATTTCCAAACTTTGAATTTATATAATTTTTTCCTTTCAACACATTTATCAAATTTATTTTCTACCTCTATCTCTTAAATGATTGTGATTTCTTTCCTTAGTAATATTAGAATGGTTTGATAAATTGATCAGTTTCCTGGATTGAAGTAGACTTGCCTCTGTCAAATGAATGAATGAAGCTGACTGGGCTACAATGTATGATTTTAATGTTTTATTGAATTTGGTTTGCAAGTACATTATTGAGAATTTTTTCACCCATTTTATCAATGAGATTGGGCTGTAGTTTCCTATTTGACTAGGTCTATATCTAGTTTTCATTTCAGAATACTACCAGTGTCATAGGCTAAGTTTTGACGTAAACCTTCCCTTTTTATTTTGTGGGATATTTTTGAAAAGTGATGGTAATAGATCTTTAAATATTGAAAGTTGAATAGAATTCAGCATTGAATTCTGGTCCTGGGATTTACTTTGTATTGGGAATGGAAATTCAATCACAATTAATGTAACAGATAGGTTCAGAAGGCTTCTACTTTGATGACTTTAAGTTTCATAAGACATGCATGCTGAAATGTGAGTTTTTCCATAGGTTTTACATCTTTTAGAATATGAAAACATTTAGATAGTGTTTGGTCTATCCTCTTGCCTTCTCCAAATAGAAGGCATTTGACAATATGTTGGTGCCTTTTCTATCAAATTCTCATTATTCTTTAATCTGATAAACCTAAACATTATCAGATATTCTTACATGGTGTAATGAAGTCAGTACTAAATAGACAACACAGATTAGAGTGAATATACTCATGGCTTCATCATCATTCATTCAAATGTCAGGGTACTTATACTATGCCTATATAAATGATGATATCAAAGAAAAAAAATTGAATAAGTACCTCCAGATCCCAAGTTTTTCTCCTTGAAAGAATTTTCATGAGGTTTATGAGAAGAAAAATTATATCAAAATAAAATTTAATTAATTAATAAGAAAGGCATTCAAATGAACATTGGGGATATACATAGCTTAGAGGAAACAAAAACAGAAAATCAACATCAAAAAAAGCATGAGAAATCACAGACATTAAAATCTGGTTCATAATTTCAATAATAATAGAAACACATATCAAAAACTAGTCAATAAGAAACAAATAAGTACCACACACATACAAGTGACCACATATGCAGAGGTCTTAAATAAAAATTCAAATTATGCTTGGATACTTCACTCCTTCTTAGAATGGGGAACAAAATACTCATGAAAGGAGTTACAGAGATAAAGTTTAGAGCTGAGACAGAAGAAAGATCATCCAGAGACTGCCCCACGGGGGGATTCATCCCATATACAACCACCAAACCCAGACACTATTGCATATGCCAGAAAGATTTTGCTGACCTGACCCTAACGTAGCTCTCTCTTGTGAGGCTATGCCAGTGTCTGGGAAATACAGAAGTGGATGTTCACAGTCATCTATTGGATGCAACACAGGGCCCCTAATGAAGGAGCTAGAGAAAATGAGATGATCTTTCAAGGTCACTGCTACATGCACTCCAGCATTGACATGCAAGACAGGCACCAAAAACTTGGGTGCTGTCCCGAGGCAAAAAGTTCACAGAAACTAAGTCTCCTGGAACCGTGGCATCCTGTATAAAGAATGCTCCAATGTCCTTGCTTTAGTTGGTAAATGGATCTGTGTGCTTTCCCTTAATATTGCTTTATTATAAGTGCCTCTATTTGACATATAGCTAAGTTAGATTCCTCACCGGTCCTAGGCAGTTCTTGAGTTGACCATGGGCTTTGAATTCAGTAAAAATGTTGATATTCAGAATTGCCTCTAGTATTATAAGAGAGATAATGAAAGAAATCAGGCACTACTATCTACTACACAGAGTTAGAAATCTCAGGGCAAGCTATACCCTTATGCAGGAATTTACCATTATCTAGGAAGAAGGAAGTTTGTGAACTAAGGAAGAACCAGAGTAGATACTTACAACTATAAATAGCTGAGTTATACCCATACACAGGAATTTACAATGGCCTAGGGGGAAGGTGTACTATACAATAAACTAGAATAGGAACTATGGCAAGGGCATGAAGCCCTTGCCCCTGACTTCTAAGATTAAACTGACTTTGCTTAGGGCTGCTTTTGATCACAGTTGTTAACATTGAATTTTATCCCAGATGGTTGCTGCCAGCCCCTTGGGTTTGCATGCTTCTGTTTTGTGTAAGAGTCATTAAGCATTGGGTAACTTCATTGTAACTTGCTGGTAAGTCACCTAACTTCCCCTGTTTATACTTCTTCTGTATAAAACATTTGATGATAGATTTGACAAATTACATTCAGATCCACACTCTCTTGTGTCATGTCTGGTTGTCACCCCTCCTTCTTACCCACTCCTTGCCCACCTGCAAGCAGAAGCTTGTTCCCCGCAGATAGGAGACCCAATAGAGGTTAGACTTTATCAGCTCACCTTCCTTAGCTTCTTCCAGTTTTTTCTTAATTCAACCACAGGGTTCAGCAGCTTTTATCCATTGGTTGGGTGCAAATATATGCATCTAACTTTTTCATCTACTTGTTGGATCTATCAGAGAACAGTTATGATAGGTCCTTTTTTTGTGAGCACACCATAGCATCAGCAGTAGTGTCAAGCATTAGGGCCTCCCCTTTAGCTTCATTCCAATTTGAGCCTACTCATCAGGGATTTAAATTTTTGATAAGACGAGGAGTGGCATTTTTGATATATAATGTCTTGGTTAGAAGAAGTGTGTCACTGTGGGTGAAGTTTGAGGATCATGATAGACTAGGCTTTCTCTGATTCTGTCTCTCTCTGTCTCTCTCTCAGTCTAAATCTTTCTGTCTGTTTCTCTGTCTCTGTGTCTCTGTCCCACTCTCTGTGTTTGTCCTTTCTCTGTCTCTGTCTCACTCTCTGCCTCTCTCTGTCTCTGTCACTCTGTCTCTCTGTCTCTCTGTCTCTCTGTCTCTCTGTGTCCTCTCTCTCTCTCTGTAACTTCTGTAAGCACAGTATGAATCAGAATGTAACTCTAAGCCTCTTAGATGTTATTTTAGCACCATGTCCCCTGCTTTGTCTCCTACCCCTCCCCTCCCCTCTTCTACCCAGGTCTTTGTCTCACTCAGCCCTCAGGATTCCTCTACCCCCCTAGTGGGATTGAAGCATCCTTATTTGGGCCCTATGACATTTTAATGTTTATGAGTTCCAATGGTTGTGTTCTGGTTATTCTGTACTTCTTTTGGCAAATATCCACCTATTAGTGAGTACATACCATGCATGTCTTTTGGGTATGAAATACCTCACTCAGGATATTTTCTAGTTCAATTCTTTTGTATTCAAAACTCATGATGTCCTTATTTTTAATGGCTGAATAGAATTCTATTGTGTAAATGAACCATATTTTCTGTATCCATTCTCTGTTGTGGAATATCTGGGTTGTTTCCACTATGAACATAGTGGAGCATGTGCCCTTGTGGCATGGTGGGGCATCTTTTTGGTATATGTCCTGGAGTGGTATAGCTGAGTCTTCAGGTAGATCTATTTCCAATTTTCTGAGGAACCTCCAGATTAATTTCAAGAATGCTTGTAGCAGTTTGCAATCCAACCAGTTTGGGTTTTTAGTTTGATTGACTTTTGTTTTTGTGTGCCCAGCCCCACCAGTGGATATCTTGCCACATTTGAATCAAACATCATAGGGATGTTCTTCAAAGCTTATCACCATGTTTGTAGTAGAATGATGGTGCAGCTAGGAGCAGACATACCATTGTCAGAAAAAGCCTTTTATTAATAGTAAATCTTTATATTCCATAGTCTATAGATATCTGAGTTTTCTGAAGACCATATATGATTCTATCTCCAGTCCGTATGATTTGATTGTCTCTAACTCTCTAATATCTACTTAACATTAAAAGCATCCGAGGAAGCTGAATGAACCTTATTTTGTAATTTCCTAGACTAGTACTTTATATTAACCAATAATTTTGATTCATTGATTATTACCTTGCATTTCATATTTATCCAAAATAACATAAAGTTTATTTCAAAAGAACTAGAATTTAACATTTATTTTTAAGAATCAGGTAAAAACAATATTTTAAAAAAGACTTGAAGTGTGTATCAATATAGAAAATCCATGCCATATAAAACAATTTGGCTTTTTGATACTTTTTGGCCTAAATGTAGACTCAAAAATCTAACCTTTAACATATTCTTATATCCCTGCTTTGCTGTTTCATCCACCCTTTCTTCTAAAGTTAGAAAGCTGAGAAAGAAAGCAGATGAAAGAAAAAGAAAGAGAGAAAGATATTCTGGAATATACCTTGTTTCCCCTATGAATGTTAACATTAAAAAGTCACCCACCAGGAGACAGCTATATCAGGCTTCTGTCATCAGGCTCTTCTTGGCATCTGCTATAGTGTCTGGGTTTGGTGGTTGTTTATGGGATGGATCACCAAGTGGGGCAGTCTCTGGATGGTCGTTCTTCAGTCTCAGCTCTGAGCTTTGTCTCTGTAACTCCTTCCATGGGTATTTTGTTCCCCTTCTAAGAAAGATTCTGAGCTTCTGGGCTAATATCCACATAATAGTGAGTGCATATCATGTGCTTGGCAAATACAGAAGTGGATGCTCACAATCATCTATAAGATAGAGCACAATGTCCCCAGTGAAGGAGCTAGAGAAAGTACCCAAGGATCTGAAGGGGTCTGAATCCCCATAGGAGGAACATCAATATGAACTAACCAATACCCACAGAACTTCTTGGAACTAAACCACCAATCAAAGAAAACACATGTTTGGACATGGGGCTCTAGATGTATATGTAGAGGAGTATGGCCTAGTTGGCCATCAGTGGGAGGAGAAGCCCTAGGTCCTGTGAAGTTTCTATAATATAGTATAGGGGAATGCCAGTACTGGGAATGGGAGTGGGTAGGTTGGGGATCAGGGGGAAGAGAAAGGGTGTCTTAGTCAGGGTTTCTATTCCTGCACAAACATCATGACCAAGAAGCAAGTTGGAGAGGAAAGGGTTTATTCGGCTTACATTTCCATACTGCTGTTGATCACCAAAGGATGCAGGACTGGAACTCAAGCAGGTCAGAAAGCAGGAGCTGATGCAGANGCCATGGAGGGATGTTCTTTACTGGCTTGCCTCCCCTGGCTTGCTCAGCCTGCTCTCTTATAGATCCCAAGACTACCAGCCCAGAGATGGTCCCAACCACAGAGGGCCCTTTGAGAAAATGCCCTGCAACTGGATCTGATGGAGGCATTTCCCCAACTGAAGTTCCTTTCTCTGTGATAACTCCAGCTATGTCAAGTTGACACAAAACTAGCCAATACAGAGGGGATAGGGGATTTTCGGAGGGGAAACTAGGAAAGGGGATAACATTTGAAATGTAAATAAAAAAAATCTGTAAAAAAAAAATAATTCACCCATCATGATTTTTTTGGAATGAATCATTATCTTGAAAATTGCTCCTGATATCAGGAGTGGGTGTGGGTGTGTCAGCACTGGAATAGTTTTCATTTGTGGGCCCAAAGAAAATTGTGATGTTGGCCAGTCTTAAGAAGTTGTCTCTAACATTTCTTTTCCAGTTTCTGTGTGGTAAGAAGTATCAAAGTTTTAAAAAAATCCTAATTGTCACAGATTAAGAGGTGAGACCCCCTGGGGTCAGCACCTTTGAAGCTGTATTAGATGTAGATTTTGATGAAACAACTAATATGAGCATATGAGGTTGGTGAGTCAGAATAAATGTATGTCAGCATCTCAGCATACTTTTAGCATCACCAAGAGTGAAACTTGTCAAGACCTGTTTAACTTCATTGGCATTTGTAAGCATGACAATGTTCATAGATAATATACTTTTCTGCATTAGCATATTATGGATTGTGTCCTATGACAAATCAGCTAATGATAGTTCTCTGCTCTTTGTTGGAGAATGTAAGGCATCTGTCTTCTTTTTTATAAGTTAGTTTGGACTATGGAAACAAACATAAAATCAAATATATGAAACTATTCTAAGGTAACTAGGTAACTTTCTTATGCAGAATCTGTATTTTAAACTCAGTTTATTGTATGTCGATGGGATGCCATCATAATTTCCCAAGCATGTTGGGATTTTTTTTTTTTCATGTGGATTGAGAATTTTTGCTCTCATTGAAGGTACCACTTTGGATTTTTTGATTTTTACTTAAAGCTACCTCTAATTTTTCTTCTATGACTTTCAATCTATCATTTAATATTTTAGTCTTTCCTTTCTCTAAGTCTGTTTTATTCTGATCTCCCTTAATGGGAATATATAAAATTTTAATCATTACTGAACATATAATTGTTTTGTGTTGATAGTAAAAGCAAAAAGAGATGGGGTACTAACTGCTACTTTTATAGTGTTTTCCATTTCTTTATATATGGAAATATTATCTTTTTAGTGACTTTAACTCTCTTCTTTCTGTGGAGATTTTATTTTTCTTTCTTCTTTCTTTGGAGAATATATACACTTATATTTAAAGTACATATTTGTATGACTATATAAGTTCTGTTTCTTTATCCTGCATATTCCTTTTAAAACACACTTATCCATTTTTTTCATCCTCAGAATTTTTATATGCATATATTTATATGTCATTACTTTCTAACCTCACTGTCTTTTTTGTATTTCATTTTTAACTAACCTTTTTTCAATTCATGCATGTCTTTTTATAAACTTAATTTTCTTTTAATGACTTTATTTTATTAATTTCTAACAATTTGTATCTGTCTTTGATGTTTTATACCTACTCTCCCTCTTTTCTTTCCCATTTAAGCACAATTCCAAACATCCTACTTCATCAGACATTCACTTGAAATTCAAATATTTCTGAATACTCTGTGTCCCTCTGTGATTCAACTCAATAAACTCACTGTGATTAGTGCCATCCCAGTACATCAGTTCATAGAGGAACAGGTGTTCTTTCATTCTCTGAAGGGTTTACTGTCTGAGAAGATGGTACCAGCACTTGTTAAGTCTTAGAAATCGATTTTTCTGGTTGTGAGAGTGGAGCCTTATGATAAAGTGCACTGATGGGCAATGTACTTATTTGTCCCATGTAGGGTATGGTCTAACTTTTCTAGCAATGGTGTTGTGTACTGCATTTTCAGTCTGTTTGGTCTTAAAAGGCCAAGTGTGTGCTGTGATGTCATGGAGTTATGTGGAGCTTTAAATGGGCCACTATGTGCAGTAGCCCATCCTTGCCCCAGGCTTAGTTAGGTCAGACATGTAGTTTTAAATGAAGGGTCAAGGCACTTATCCCACAGAAGCACCTGTGCCAAGACTTGATTTATATTTGAGACAGTGTCTATTGTTCCCTAAATGCAAGTGTGCTCTGGACTCATGGACTGTGGCACACACAGAAGCACAGCTATGGTCGGCAAGCTCCTGAGAGTCAGATCCCTGAAAACTAAGTGTCTTAAAGACTTCATGGTGTTATGGAGCATAGTTCTGCTTGTTGTACTCTCAATCTTCACACTCTTCCTATTCTAAGGGTTGTGTGCCAATTCAGAAGGGACTTCCAACCCCTCACTGGGCAGTATTATTAACACTCAGTAACAATACTTGATCTTTGTTAGGCAATGTTGCCGGAACTGTTAATGATTAAATCACAACGCTTGAAAAGAATTTAGAGTTGTAGATTGTGAGCCATGACCAATGTATTTAGATAGAATTTGGAAATGCAGCTTGTTAGTTCAGTTAGGTTAAGATGTTTTTGTTCATGGCTCTACTGACAAAATCTTAGGTATTAATTTGATGCTCATAAATGTTGAGCTAGGGATTTTTTTGTGGCCAGTGAACATGAAAAACAGCAGCCCAACAAGCCCTATCTGACATGACTCTCATTCTGGGCAAGTGATCAAGGTGATAATTAATTTCTTGAACCTGTTATTGCTCATAGTTTCAGATATGATTTAATAAAAACAAGCATAACCAGTAGATGTGCATGCTGAGGTAGTAAAGAAGTAATGATTGTGAGATTTTTACATAGTGTTTAGATTTGTGATTCTTTTAAGATTTATATAAGGTTATATTTTATGATAAATAATAAAATAATTGATCTAGTATTTATTAACCACAAATTGCAATGTTTCAGTAAAAAGAAAATGGCGCCCGGCAGTGGTGGTGCACACCTTTAAGCCCAGCACTTGGGAGGCAGACAGAGGCAGGCAAATTTCTAAGTTTGAGGCCAGCCTTGTCTTGTCTACAGAGTGAATTCCAGGACAGCCAGGGCTACAGAGAGAAACCCTGTCTTGAAAAACCAAACCAAACCAAAAGAGAGAGAGAGAGAGAGAGAGAGAGAGAGAGAGAGAG